>NC_081430.1:53780157-54075168 GCF_949786415.1 Peromyscus eremicus | reverse complement strand
GAAGTTCAGTGGGATGGAAAGGCTGTCAAGAGCAGCCCAGCTAGACAAACTGCAAACTCCGTGGTCCTCACGGGATTTTCTGTTCACACCGCTCTAGGGGCACCACACCTTCTCGATGGAGCATGGAGCGGCTGATTCCCTGAAGTAAATATTAACTATGGTACTCTGTGGCATTTGCACATATGGGCCACCGATCTAGAACACCCCAGAGTGTCCTACAGTGTCCCAGAGACTTCCTGGCAAAGCCAGTGCAGCCAGAAAGTGACCTGGGACTCACCCCAGACATGGTGCATGACCCCATGCATTCTTCCTTTGTGGTCTTCCACTCCATGCCCATCCTCCCCAGCAGTCCTAAGTTCTTCCAAGGCAAATCAAACACCTCTGGCCTCCAGGCACCATTTCCCTGCCTCTCACCCACCCCCCTTCTCCCTCCCCCTCACTCCCCCTGCTGTCAGGTGTGAAAAGAGGGAGGGCTGTGTCACTCTGCATGCTCCCCTGTGATGGAGGTGTGGCTGAGTCTTCTTTTCCCCTGAAGGAGACGGGACAGACAGCCTTCTAGTGTCTGTTTGGCTGAGTGGCCTTCGTTTGGTTCTGGCTTGTATCCTTCTGCTGTGAGCATAGCTGGGACACGCTAAGGCAAGGCCAGCTGCCTGAGCTCCACTAAGGAGAACACTGCTGTGACCACAGGGTCTGCAGAAGGAGGGACCACAGCCCAGCACCCCACCCCAAAACCCAGGAACATCAGAGCAGGGACTACCGCCAGGGCTCTGTGATGAACCCTGGGGCTCCCTTCTCTCTAGAGAGGGCCTGCGTGAGTGAGCGGAACTGAGCGATAGCTTACAGTCTGTGAACTGGAAAACCATAATCAAGGGAAGGCCACAGTCATCGAGGAAGCTCTGGACTGTGGCCTTCCCTCCTCTGAAGCCCGGTGGCCAGGTGTTCCTGGACACGTGCGGCATCCGCAGCCTAACCTCATCATCTCAGGATGCCCTTCCCAGGTCTTTTACAAGGACACCCTAAATCTAGGATAGGTCCATCTCCAAGTCCTTAGACAATCATGTCTGCAACCAGCCAGTTCCCATGGAAGGCCACACTCTGAGGTCTGAGTGGCCATGAACTGCATCAGTGGAGGGACACTCCACAGCACACTCCACATCCTCAGGTTCACTCCAGCTGAAAGACATTTAACAGGTTGATAGCCCCCTGGTGACATCCCAGGGACATCACACAGCGTAGGCAACTGTCTTCACAGCTGAACTGTCCAGCAAGCACCAGGGCTAGCCATTTGTCACCAGGACCCATGCGAAAAGCCAGACATACCAGCGCATTTCTAGGTAAACACCATCATAGAGCCCTTCATCCCCTGATACCTCTAGAGCAGTGGTTCTCAACCTGTGGATCGCAGCCTCTTTGGGGGATTGAATGACCCTTTCACAGGGGTCGCCTAAGATCATTGGAAAACACAGGTATTTGCACTATGATTCCTAACCGTAGCAAAACTGCACTTGTAAAAGTAGCAACAAAAATAATGTTACTGTTGGGGTCACCACAACATGATGAGGAGCTGTATTAAAGGGTTGCAGCATCAGGAAGGTTGAGAACACTGCTCTAGAGGAATCTGTTTGCCAAGCAGCATCCATGGGAGAGACTCTGTAAGACATCGAACACGATTTGATGATACATTTTCATCTTTAATCTGCACCACGCATGTGCAGTCTTCAAGTTTCTTGTTTCTCACACCACAGTAATATTTCTGTTAAAATTTCAAACTTTCAAAGCCTCTGTGGAGATAGAGGGGGGGAAGTTATGGGGAGAAGAGAGGAGAAAGGAGGGGAGAATAGAAGAGAGGAGAGGAGACAGAAGGAGAGGGGAGTGGAGGGGAAGGGAGGGGAAAAGAGGGGAGGGGGAGGAGAGGAGAGGAAGGGAAAGGATGAGAGAAGAGGAGAGCAGGGGAAGGGGAGGAGAGGAGGGGAGGAGAAGGGAATGGAGAGGGAGAATTTGAAAGAAGGGACAGAGAGGGGTGAGGAGAGAACTGGAAAGGACAGGAGAGTGAGGGGGGAGTCTTCTCAGGAGGGGGCTGCTTGCAGTTCCACCAGGGTCCCCTGCCCATGTTTATAAGAAAATACATAGTGTGGCCGAAATGGGGGCGGCTTACAGCTACCTCTTCACTGCTCTTGGAATTAATTCCTTGAAATAGAAAACAAGCCACCAGCTCCGCAGCCTGTGCCCTCTCCTAGATGAGTGTCCTGCGCGCAGAGATGTGACCCTGGCTGGAACCGGCACAGGGCATCCCTGGGTAGAGCTGAAACAAAACCCTGCCTACTGTGGTTAGTTTCTCACAGGGATGGAACGGCTTAGAAATCCAATATTCAGCACTCAGGGATGCGTGGTGGGGGATCGCGTTGCTGCTACCTTAACAATTGACAGAAACTTTGCAAAGTGTGCCGATACCTACAGGCACAAGCACACATGTGTGCACGTATGTGGGCATGCACGTGCATGTGCAAAGATACATACACACACACACACACACACACACACACACACACACACACACACACGGTGGGGGCAGTGGCTTTAAATCCCCACCCCGTACACCAATGTCACATTTTAATGTAATATCATGTCCAATGCATATTCATGAAACAGAACCTTGGCAGTGGCACAAGGAAAGTGGGATGAAGTGTGTTTGGCGGAGTGCGTCACGTTTCCAGGCCAGCGGATTTTTTGATTAAAGTCCCTTATCCGTTTTATCATGCATATCCACTCTCTGATTAAAGTGATCTGGGGCTGACACTCACAATGTCAGTATGCACTGAGACCCTTCACACAAAACATGGTTGGAATTTATATCTTAAAAAAAAAAAAAAAAAGGACCCCGCACACCCGACAACTAAGCTGAAATAGGGCTGTGTTCATTTAAATCTGTCTCCTCCAATGCTCCCAGACGCCTGTTCCCTGGTTCAAAGAGGTTGAACCCAGAATATCTGTCAGTGCACCACTTCAGATGCTAAATTTTATTGTTTTTATTTTTAAGTTAAGTTTCCTTTTTCTGATTTGTTGGGCTTTATATCAAACATTTCCATTTGGGAAAAGTAACGGCAAGCCCCCACCCACCCACTCCCACCCCGACACACACACACACACACACACACACACACACACACACACACACACGAGTGAAATTATCAGTGAGGACACTCCCTCTGATGCTAGGCTTCCACACACGGAGAAAGGATACACATCCCATTTTCCTGATGCTTCCTGCCACATGGCATTTGTAGAGAGTGGCCCTCCCATCAGTAGGATGGGGGAGAGCCACTGTCCACACCACAGTGGCAGAGAGCAAGCATTCCTGAGGCCATAAGTTGGGTATAGCTGGCAGCAAGTCCCCAGCCTCCTTCCTGCACGGGTACCTCCTTCAAAAATGGATGTCAAGGTCAGTCATAGCCTGTTGAAGTGACAGGCCATCTCTCCTGAGAAGATACAGCAGTATGTGTGGCAAGCAGATGAGGAAAGAGAAGCCCCCCGCCTCCCCCCATGGGAAGGTAGGGAGACAGAGTAAGTAGGATCTGAAAGTCCCAGGTCACATCAGAACTGACCACCAGGGGGACTTGGCGAGTCCTTGCTTCCTTCCAAATCCTCAAGGCACTTCTTGAGAGGGCAGCATGCCTTCTGCACTGGCCTATTGGGCAGATCAGGTCAAAGAGGCCAAAATACAGGCTCCATGCACACTGGAACAGACCTACCTGCTGCACACAGAAGCCCGTACTCAGAATACTAGAGACAGTATGGTCTCCAGCTCAGGGCCACTCTCTGCTCTAGACAGGCTGCTGTCCATCTGCTATAGCAAGAAACCACACAGTTGTGTTTACACTGTGGCTACCCCAGGGATCTGCACTTTCCATCCTCTGAGCATCTTGATGCAGAGCCAGGAGGTTGTGCCCAAGGGCAGTCTCCAACCTGTAGTCACAGCCAGGAATCAAGATGCCAGGTCTCCTCTTGTGCCTGCCCCTCCAGAGTCCTCTCCCAACTCAAGGTGGACATTTGCTTGTTATCATTCCTGCAAGAAAGCTAAGCTGGGGCTGCCCTGTCTTTGGACTCCTCAGAGCCTGGGTGCAGGACAGACCATAAGAGGGCTCCAGAGCTTGGCCAAGAGAGTGAATGAATTCCACGGGTGGAGCACCCCTCTTGTTCCAGATCCCTCCTCCATCCTCCTTGCTCTGTTTTAGCCCACCCTCACAATGAGGCTCATAAGGCAGACTCATTAGGTCAGTTTGTGAAGGAGCAAGTCAGGCTCATGGAAGAATGGGCACCTATGCAACCTCACAGGGCAGAACGAGGACCACAGGTACTTTGGCGTAGCCTGGGCTGAGAGTAGTTAGTAACCCCTGGAAGGAGTTACATGCCTCTGATTCATGGACCATTTAGGAGATCGCTGAAACAGTAGGGCTCAGAACTGTGGATGCCACAGAGATATAAATTTTTAAAGGAAGGGTAAGAAAACCAGATAGATGATAAAAAGTGAAAGATATAGGGTAGATAGATTATACACAGACATGGATGGATGGATGGATGGATGGATGGATGGATGGATGGATGGATGGATGGATGGGTGGATGGATGGATGGGTAGATGGATGGATAGATGGGTAGATATATGATAAATAGGTAAACAGATGATAGAGAGATTATAGATGAATGATAGATGATAGATCAGTTGATAGATTTATGATAACAGATAGATAGATGATAGATAGATAGATAGATAGATAGATAGATAGATAGATAGATAGATGATATACAGGATGAATGGATACACAAATAACATGCATGTAAATAGACAGATGAGAGATATGGTAGATGAATAGATGATAGATAAAAGATAGACAGCATACAGAATGAACACATATATATATAAATATGTAGATAGATGATAGGTAGACATGATATGTAAGATGTTCAGATAGATGGTTAGATAGGTAGGTAGGTAGGTAGGTAGATGGATGGATGGATGGATGGATGGATGGATGGATGGGTGGATGGATGATAATGACTGATGAATATATAAAACTCATCACTGAGTTGCCAGCTTTTCAACTGGCCAAAACTTAAAGATAAAATGCAAATATCATCAAATTTTACTCTTCCTTCCTCGAAGACTTTTCTTCTGTTTTTAACTGAGTCTCTAACAGCTCAAAACAGTCCCTTCTCATGAGGCCTCCACCCTCCTTCAAGCTACTGAAGGAAAGACTTTGGGCACCATAGTTAAGGCAGTCACAGATCTTTCTCAGAATAAAGGACAGCTCTTTAAGCTAACATGTGGCCTCACCATCGCCCTGTTATTCTCTCAGGTACACTGACCCGAGGAAGGCCCCTGCCTAGAGTGTCCTTAAGGTCAATGGACAGTGCTTTTGCCATCTGCACCCAACCCTGGCCAGAGCCACATCTGAGCCTTTGCTTCCCCTCTGAACCCAAACAGCAGTGGCTAGGGTCAGCTGTGAGGTTATTGTGCCTCTGGTCTGAATGTGAGTGTGCAGCTTTGGAATGGCTGTGGACCCTTCTAAGTCCCTTGAGTTGCTTATCTGGATAGAATGGGTGAAGGCTCCCTGACTGAATGACCACAGGACCACAAGAGTAGACATCTGCTCTCACTCCCAGCACATGTGCTGAGTTCTGAACCCCATTCCACATCCTGTCCCTGAAGAACCTCTGCCTGCTGGATCCGGGGGTCAGCACTGAGCTCTGGAAGAACCAGGCAGATCCCAATGGCTTACAGACAGTGAAACCCAGTCTACCTGACAGAAGGATGTGACCAGAAAAACAGCAGCCAGACAGCACTGAGGGATTGTCTCTAAGTTCACAGAGTGAGAACAGCTCTTCATGCCCCTGTGTGGCCCTTCCCTCAAACATCTGCTACTGTCTACCCAAAGGAAAGGGGGGAGGGAGAAGGGTTGGTAACTGCGTTAAATGCTTGTCTATTGCATGTTTAGAGCGACTATAGATGGGTCAGGAAGGGTCCCTGAAGGGACACTAAATGCTTGTGTCTACCACAGAAATGTAGGGATCAAGAGAAACTCTGACGCTGGGGTCTAGGTAGATGCTAATTCTGACTGTATCCTTTTCAGAGTACCATTTAGTCTCAACTCCATTTCTAATTTGATCTTTTCTCTTTCCCACACCCACTCAGAACCCCACTGAGATCTGTCTTCTACATACTCCAACTTTAACCTCATCCTGAAAAGGAGGAGGAGGAAGGGATGGGCAAATGGGGAAATAAAGAGGAGAGGAAGTGGGGACTTAGGCCACTTTGAAGGCCTCATGGGACTCCTCAGAATGTTACTCCAGCCTGACTCACCCCCACAGTCCCAATATAGCTCCCTCCAACTTCCACTCCTCACTCCTGGGCGCACACATAACCTCTGCCATTTGGACCAATCCATTACATAATCTGTAAGCGCTGGAGGATGAAGCTGGGGGGGGGGGGGGCTAGAACAAATTCAGACTCCAGATTGAAGGATGGGCTAGCAAGTACCTTACTTACCCGAGTGAGGATGATAAGATACTTCAGAAACCTCAAAAAAGACAAGGAAACAGATTCCCACTGAGTCCTCTAGGAAGCAGGCGCAGCACATTCTACACTCGAAGAACTGAAGCCCAGGAACGTTGGTGAAGGCCCAAGGTAGCAAGCTGCTGAGTGAGGATCCAGACAGAGGTCAGCTGTGCCAATGTCTTTCTGTATCCCCAGGTCTGTCTATGCCAAGGTCTTCCCACATGTCACAGTAGAGCATCAGTGGCCATGATTTGGATGGTAAGAAATGTCTGCACGTAGTAAGAGTTGGATTCTGAGACTGAGAGCACTCCAAGTCTGGTGCCCTTATACTGTGCTTGTGGGGTTCCATATTTTCATACTCCAGGCCATGGACTCAATAACAAAGACTCACCCTTGCTATCAAAGGTTCACCAAGTGCCTAAGTGATGAATGCCATACACAATGGGTGACAGGTATGGAGAGACAGTTGTCAGTGTGGACCCCAAGGCTGTGCAACATGGGTGTACAACATGGCTACTTTAAAAGCTTTCTGGCTCTGAATAAAACCACCAGTGGGCATCTAGAGAAAAGGGATTTCCTCGTAGAGTTTTAGACCTACATGAGACCAGTCCTGAAATCTGCCAGTGCACAGTGTCTTGAGAGATTCCTAGTGTAGGTAGCAGGACCTTAGGGTGCCAGCCAGTCTCTTAGGAGCTGGAAAAAGGATACTGAAAGAGCAAGCCTACATGCAGCGTGGGGTACATAGAGCCAGGTGTGAACAGGGGCCCATCAGAAGCTGAGCTGGGACCTTGTATGCTGGGCATCATGGGCAGGAACAAGAAGAGGATGGGAAGGAAAACGATGATGCTCACAGGAAGTGTCACAGGACAGTCAGTACGGCCTCCGCAGCAAACCATTAAACATTCTCAAATGCGTCTATCTCTCCAACCTGCCCACTCACTTTGGAGACAAATTTTATCATGAGTCCCATTTTTACAAATGTGTAGACCATGGCACAGAGAGACCAAATAACTTCCCTAAAAGTACCCAGCTGGAGGAATCACATTGGGTTGACACTCACACCTGTCCTGTGGGCCAGGAACAGGGAGGGACTGGGTTCAAAATCCTTTGGGGACTGTTTCATACATGAGCCAAGAGTCATGATGAATTTCCACTCCAACTTCCTCTCGGCTCCTAGCAACTTCAATAATGTCATAACAGCAAAAGGGGAGGGGGAAGGATTGAGACTGCAAGCTGGGAGTTAGATAACCACGCTGTCTGCTTTCACACCTTTTTTTGACATTTGCGCTGCTTAATTAAGGAGGCGACTGGCTGCCACAGCAGGCTTCTTGTTTGTTCTACAGCAGCAGGAAGCCCAGGAGAAGGTCCTTAAAGGGCCCCAAAGTGGTCACAAGGACTCAGAGAGGGCTTTGAGCCACCAGAATTGATGGAGGGAGCTGACTTCCTTCAGTAGGCTGGGAGGCAGGCAGACAGAGCCCCTATGGCAGGCCAGGGGCAGCCCGCAGCCTGGAAAAGTGGCAAGACCGCAGGCATTGAATCAGGCTGACCCGGGCTAAGAGCTGTGGCAGTCTGAGAACTTACCCCCAAACCCATCCCTCCCCACTCACTCCACAGTGGCCCTGAGAAGCAGCTTCACCTAACACAGGTGGGGAAGCCATGAGAGCATGTCTAGAAGGCCCTCCCTCCTCCGTGTGCACCTGTCCATTCTCCATGAGCAGGGGTCAGCCTTAAAGCTGCAGTTCGCGTTCTCCATGACTGCCATACTAAGTACCACAGACAGCGAGGCTTGCATCAATGTTTGTTTTTTCTCTCCAGTTTTGGAAGCAGGAAGTTCAAGGCCAAGATGTCAGCAGAGCCCAGCCTCTTTTGGTTTGTTAATGACATCTCTCCCTAGGTCCAGCCTTATATTGTCGCCTCAGCATGAGTCTATGTCCCGTCTCCTCTTCTTACTGGACACTGGTCCCGTTGGATTAGGGCCATCTTAGTGATGATCTCATTTACTGTGTGTGTGTATGTGTGTGTGTGTGTGTGTGTGTGTGTGTGTGTGTGTGTGTGTTCATGTATGCAGGTGCACATCCACGTGCATCCATGTGAAAGCCAGAGGACAACAACCTTGGGTGTTGTTAGTCACATGTCAGCTACCTTATTTTTTGAGACGGGGTCTCTCACCGACCTGGAGCTCACCAAGCATGCAAGGCTGACCCCAGGGATCCTGTCTCTATACCTCCCAGCACTGGGATTACAGGTGCACACCGCATACCTGGTTTTTCACATGGGCTCTGGGATTCAAACTCGGGTCTTACACAGCAGGTACTTTACCCACTGAACCATCTCCCTCGCCGCCTAATTCAGTCTTTACAGGCTCACTTTTCACATGCACTCGTATCTGAGTGTGGGTGGGGGCTGCAAGGGCAGACAGACCGGGACACGGGCCAGCCTGGCATGGGAAACTAGACAGAACCCGGTCAACCCAGGATCCCTTTAGTCTCAGCTAACACTGACCTACACCGCACTGTCTTTTCACGAAGCAGTCACTGCAGGGTGTAAGTGGTAATCCCACCAGACACCGCAGTGACAAAGCTGGCCTCCATCCCCCACCCCACACCCCACGCCCCACCCCCACGCCTGCTGCCTTTGCCACTGATTGAGATGTATGGTCTAATTTACATCCAGGGGTCACTTGTGACATCCATAGTGGCACCTAATTCATCCAGAACTCTAAGGGAAGGTTCTAGACTTCTCTTTGTTTTTTAACTACAGGGACTGAAGCCCGAAGGCCGAGTGGTGTCTCCAGACTGAGGTGAGCACAGTTTGAGATCTCTCAGCTCCAGCCCAGACCAGCTACAGTCAGGAATCTTCTTTCTGAAGCTGAAACTGTGCCGTCCTTGGTCTGCCTGCAGAGTTCAGATTTGCATGTCTCAGCCATAGCATGAGCTGGTTCCTTAAACCTCAACCTCTCAAACTTAACTGCCTGGAGATGAGGACAGGGAGGAGATCAGAGCCAGGTGGGAATGTGTCCTGTGCATTCTGTTTCCCAGGGAACATCATCTGACACAGATGTGGGTAAGTGACAGTTAGGAAATAAAGTCAGATCCATGCCAGAACCTATGTCCAGCACTTTCCATTCACTACTTTTTTTTAATGGGCTCTGACCGCTGATGACTTCTATCACCCGCAAAGCCTGAGTCTTAAAAGCAGTGACCTAATGATGATGTAACAAGAATGGGATGAGCCAGTGTGGGTTTAGCACTTACAGCATGGCCCAGTGCCCAGAGAGGCCTCAGAGAACATTCTTCTGCCTGGTCCCTCACATCATCAGCTCAGGGCCCATCCTCTCTGGGAGCAAAAGCTGAGGCTTGGTGGCTCTGCTATCACTGAGTGCGTTCATGGATAGCCTGTCCCTTCATCCCACCCAGAATCCTGGCTGGAAATGGTCTGTCTGTCTGTGTCATCACCTCCCGACTATTTAAAACCCCACCTTGTGTGTTTAAAAGTGCAAGGAACCATTAAATGCTTCCTGTTGTTGTTTTGGTGAATCTGTTCAGAGACGGCAGACTCAATTCAATCAAAATTAGTGACAAGAAAGCAATTTTCCCGTCCGTTCAGCACCGACAGTTTTTTGTTCGGCTTTGTTTTAGCTAAGGTGTTTCTCAGCTTCCTCCTCCTCGAGGTGGGCTGCGGAGCCAGCAGCCCCAAGGATCCCTTTGTCTAGATAAGCGTTATCCAGTAAAATGAACATGGTGTGACTTAAGTTTACCTTGATGCTGCTTAAGAATCATACTACAATAAGAGATCAATAACTTGCTACAACAATTTACCAAAGACCCGGCTGGGGAAGAGAAATTCAAATTGCATTGATTTTTTTTCCCCCTCTGTGCGTGCAGCAATAACAGTCCATGAACAAGTGCGTTGGCAGCATGGTACATGAGCAGGGAGTGGGAAATGCTAGGTAGAAGAGGGAGCTGTTCCCACGTGGGTCTGCCCAGGCCACAGCCCTGGAGAAAGAAGGCGTGGAATGACCCCTCAGGTGAAAGCAGACGGGGGGAACCATGGTCATGAGGCTCCTGGGCTCCTGTGCAAAGAGCAATAGTATTAGGTCTTAAAAGCCAAGGCCTTGACTCTCTTGCCTTGGATCCTGGTGCACAGTAGGTGCTCAGAAATATCAGGTGAATAACTGGACTGAGGCAAAACAGGAGGAGAGAAAAAGAAACGGATTGATGAGATGAGAAAAGAGTAAAGGAGGGGAGAGATGGGGGGGCAAAACATGAAACTGCCCCACACTGAGCTCTGGCCCTGTAGGCTGACGACTTTGGCCCATCCTTCACCATCCCAGCCCAGTAATACTAGAGCTGTAAGAAAAGACAAAATAATCAGATTCTCTTCAGGATTACAGTAGGTGTCCCAATAATGACAAGACAGATTTGGGGCTAGATGTCACTCTTCTGGCCACCAACATCCCACCAGGGTCTTGATTATCCTAGAGGAAGGTGTCCTCGGCCAGTCCCAGGGCACCCAGCAGGACTGTCCCACTCTTCAGTGGCAGTGCTGGGGAGTACAGGCGGAGGGAGACTCAGCCTCGCCTTCCCCAGAGCGCCACATTCCTCTTCTTACCACTTTGAAATATGCTTTGGAAGAAAAAAAAAATTTAAAGCGGGTGGAGGAGGGGGAAGGAAAAGAACGAAACGTAAGTGGGGGAATTATTGGAACTGGAGCGGGGTTTTAATGGCAGCGTCGGCATCCTGCAATTTCACACATTAAAACATATTTTTAAAGAAACGACTATGGTGTTGATTGTGTAAGGACGAAGCTTTCCACTCTTCAGACTATTAATAAGGGCTTCCCATAGAGAAGACAAATACATGCTTGATGCATTTTTAATCCTTTGCCAATACATTTGACTAAAGCTGTTTGCTGTTCCAATGACAGGATTTAACTTGCCCTGCTGTAGTCAACGTCCCTGATTATTAATGACATTTAGGGAACACGGCTATAAAGTTACATTGTGGTAGGATTGCAGCCTGTCCTCTGCATCCCACAGAAAGGAACCCGCGCCTGAAGCTGGGGAAAGCCCTCTTCATAAGAACCCCCAGTACTGTCAATCAGGAACAAGAGAACGTGCCCCAACCCTGGGGCTGTGCTGCCCCCCAGCCCTCCCCCACCCTCTCTGTGCCGCCGCGGCCCCGTTCAGCTTTTCTCCTACTTGTAACCTTGACCGCCATTTCCATGAGAACCGCTCCTCACCAGGGGTTGATAGGATCTTGGTAATATTAAACCAAATTCACGAAGGGTATTTAGATTTCTCAGTATCCCCCGCATTCAAATGCCAATAATAAAATCTTCCAGGAAGAAGAGGCGGCGGGAACGTGGATGACTTTGAAACAGGGATCAAGGGATCAAGAGCCAGCTCTCGGATCTTAATAGGATACAATCGGAGAGAAAAATCCGTACCTGGGCACGGCTGATCATTTTGTGCTTTTTTTATTTATTATTATTATTTTAAGAAACAAATTAATGCCTAGGTTAAAATGAAATTACATATGCGGGTGCCCTCCGGGCTGTCTTTATTCACCCGGGCTCTGGAATATTAATAAGAGCGGTAACCAGTGAGCACGCAAAATGGGCAAAAACCAGGACAAGTGGAAATGCTGGGGAGGGGGTGGGTGAGAAGGGACACTTGACTTTGGTTTAAATGACTTCCACTCCAGGGCTGTAAGGATCTGACATGCAGGTGACAGCCAGAGGTTTGAATTCGGAGTCTCCAGACCAGACCCCCTTTTCCATCCACACAGAGTCATCCCTACAAAAGCTTCTCAGTGTTACCCGTGCAGCCCCGACCCCCCATTGTAATGAAAAGCAGGTTCCCCAGCACATCACAGAAAATCAATATTGCATCTTACTAAGTTAGCGTTAATTTTGCACCTTTCAGCCTCTGGGTGGGAATTATTGTTGCAAAAGAGAGAGAGAGAGAGAGAGAGAGAGAGAGAGAGAGAGAAATCCTGCAAACACCCCACCCCACTCCACCACCATATATGGCTGTCTGGCCATCAGGTTGGGAGAACCCTATCACTGTTTTTAAAAGGGGGTGACAATTATGAAAAAGAGAAAGAGGGGCACTAAGGGGGTGCTGCAGTCTGAGAGATTTTAATAGCTAATACTAGGAAGGCACATAAAAGCATGGATCCAATTTAAGCAAGAGAGTCCCTGTGTTAGCACTGCTTGTCAGTCTTGGGGTGTACTGTATAGGGGCCAGCTCACGAGCATGGCAGTCCAGAAATATAAAGTCCAGATTTAATTCTGATACAGAGAAATACAATTTCAAAACCGGACGCCTTATCATCGGCGGGTCCCACTGGAGAACTCATTTCCCTAGCAAAAGGCTGTCAACGCCATTATGTTGGACACAGAAGCAATTTACCACTACAGCTAAACAGCGCTACCAGGGCTGTGGGAACTTAAGCATTTGAAGTTATCGCTCTGGAAAAAAAAAATAGCATTTCAAATGTCAGTGAAATGGGAAGGAATAATTGAAAAGTATCAATCAGAGAAGCGAAGGGTTCCCAAGGCCGGCCTCAGCCGCGACCCGGCTTAGTGCCTTCGCTTTTCTTTCCAACAACTCTCTTCCCTGCTCACCTTACAGCTGCCCCCTCCTCACAGCCTCCTTCTGACCCTAGCCTCTTCCTCAGTCAAGTTCAAATTCAATCCTGGGAAAGATAGGAAGGCCCTTTGACCCTTGCTCCATCCCAGAAGGATGAGGGGATGGTGTCTCCCTCCAGTACCCTGAACCTCCGCTGGGCTTGGGGTGAGGGCTGACTCCCCATGCATCACCAGGATGGTGATGCTAGCGCAGTTCCACCTTGTGGTTATCAACAGTGCTACCACAAGGCGTCGGGACAAAAGGCACAGTGCTGTGTTTCCGTCTTGGACCCTCCACTGATGAGTCCCAGCCCACCCTGACGCAGCAATCCCTATCATGAGTTCTTTCCTAAGCGACAGGGAGAAACATGGGAGAGTGTTGTTTTTTTTTAATTAGTAGCAAAATTTTGTTATTAAATGTATTATTATTATTTAAAAAAATATTCCATCTAAGTCCGGCTGGGTGAAGCTCTGAGCTCCTTGGAGTTCCTTACAAGAGTGTGAAGGGCTCAGGTGGATGCCAACAGCCCACCCCAGCAGGGGTGGTGGCTCACCAAAGCTGCATCCCTGCACAGCCTGCAGGCAGCCCCACCCAAGAGTCTCCTCTTCACCAGCAGCTGTTGTTACTCAGCAACCTGGAAGGGTGTCACAGTTTTCTTAGAAGTCCCCTGAGCCTCGTGGGGAACATTACAAGCCGAAGGAAATGCGCTCTTCACCTCAGGATTCTTCCAGGTTTTTACCTGGGAGAACTGCAGAGCAAGGAACTGCGTCCACTTCGCAAGGTGGACATATATGACGTCACTGGCGTCCCGCCTGGCCAGAGGAAAGCCATCCATGAGCTGTCATCCCTCTTCCCACCTTACGGAAGGTCTTGGGTGACGGTACACCCCGAGAGCTCACTGCAAACCACTCTGTCCCATCCGTTCCTTAGTATAACCTTCATGCTCCTTCCAGCTCTGCCCTTGCTCTTTTCTCTGGGAATACCACCCCCCCACCCCCAGAAAACTCAGCTTCACAAGATCAAACCCTTTTCCATCTTGTTCCCTACTCCATCCTTTGTGCTGAGATCAGATATCAAAAAAAAAAAAAAATATGCAGTGCCGCTGCCCCCTCCCCAATCCACACGGAATAACTGACCCCATATTTAACTCTACTTCCATTCCTACTGCTGTGGTTTTAAAAAAAAAAGGCAGCTTAAGGAACTGCTTGGCTCACAGTTCCAGGCTATAGTGTATCACTTAGGGGAAGTTGAGGCAGAAACTTGAGGCAGCTATTCACATCCACAATCAAGAGCAGAAAGGATGAATAAATAAATGAATGAATGAATGAGTGCTCACTCATACTGAGCCTCCTTTCTATAGTCCAGGGTCCAAATCCAGGGAATGATACCACCCATAGTAGGCTCAGTCTTCTCAACATAATGCCACAGACATCGGGGCATTGATTCCTAACCTAGATACCTAACCTCATCTAGACAGTCTCTCACTGATACTTTCTTTCCAAGTGAGTCTAGACCGTGACAAGTTAACAATTAGAACACACTTACCCACGGTCAAGTTTGCTCACAGAGATGTGTCCCAGAAGTGGAGCCTGCATGGGGAGGGCAACCATTCCCCCTGTTGGCATTCTCTCTCCTCTTCCTGAAAGGCCTGGCCCACCGGGCCCCTGGTGAGGCTAGGACATCAGAGGACTCCTGTCTAGAGCCAGGCTCCAAGGCTGAGATCTACGCCACGTGCTGGCTGTCCATAGACAAGCCTGGCTCACTGTCAACCCCAGCAGCCATCTTTCCTGGGGCCCCACCCTCCTGCCCACCTTTGCCACTGGGTCCTCTCACTTCCCTCATGCCACCTCTGGTTGTGCCAGAAATGAACTGTTCTCCAACTCTGCCCTCTTCCTGCCCAGGGAGTGCCTTGGCCAGCTGGGCCTCGGGATAAGCATCACCTCCCTCTTCTGGATCCTCCCACGCTTTCTCTTTTTCTCAATACTTAGAATTAGTAAGATTTTCTGGTGCCTTCCTCCTGCCTCGTGGGCTCCAAGCTGGCTCTACCTCTGGGGTGCATGGCTATCTTCCTGGCTGGAGGCAACCCACACTGAGAATCATGGAGAAGATGACAGTCCCACGCCACTCCCTCGTGAATGGCCGGCATCACGTCTCCCACACACCAGTGTCAGCAGGTGAGGGGAACTGAGCCTCAGAGTTGTTCTTAGCTTCACTCCCTGTGGAGATGCTCAGCAAAACAAGATTTAAAAGTTAACCACTGCTGACTACTGTATTTCTCCAGTTCAGAAATAACACAGCCCCACGTTCTAAGATTTTTGAAATTCAGATGCATCTGAGAATCGATGTGAATATTTAACACAGAAATGTTTCTCTGTTCTAGAAAAATCTGTTGTTCCGTCTGATAGTGGCTGGCACTTCAAAGATGAGGAAACACGAGAACATGGACTCAGTGACCCTTGTCATCGCTCCTGACAATCCACTCCTGTTACCCCACCAACACTCAGAGACTGCCTCCAGGGTAGTGTCACGGGCTCTTACTGGGTGGTGGCTGTTCTCTCCCTTTGAGGTGTGTGTGTGTGTGTGTGTGTGTGTGTGTGTGTGTGTGTGTGGTTTAAAGTTATTCAACCCTTTCTCTTTTTGCTAACGTTGTATCTCTCCGTCCTTTTTTTGTTTTGCTCTTCTTTATTTGACCATCGTCCTGGCTGACCTCCACTGACTCCTCTGGGCATTTGACCATCCTCCTGGCTGACCTCCAACTGACTCCTCTGGGCCCTTCTAATGCACTTGTAACAAAGAATCCGTCTGTAGCTTTGATACATCTAAACAGAGTAAGGCAGCTGGATGCTCTGCCCGCCAAAGTGGTGAGCAGGGGACATCTATTCAGGGGCTCTGATCTGCATCTATTGGTTCCTAGCACACTGCTCAAAGGTCTCCAGTTTAACTGAAGAAATAAGTCTGCCAGGCAGACTCTGCGCTCCCCAACTCTTGATCAACAAAGAAAAATACCATCCCCTTCTCACTCAGAAAGGATGCCACAGAGCTAGGGGAGAAGGCTGCCCCCCAGCTCCCCTGCATAGTAGGACACACCTGGATACAGCATCCAACTTAGCCACAGCATCCAGGCCGACCCAACTTGTCCTATAGCTTCTTGTAAGAGGTACAAGCTGGGTATGATGGGGATAAGTGGGGCAGGTCATTTACCCAACATGCATCTCATCACTATAAAACAAGGGCCCTAACACTTGCCAAGAATCACAGTCGCTCTGAAGATGATAATCTAGCTGTAAGCGTCCGATACAGTGCCTTCAACCTCTCTGGCCAAGGAACAGTAACTGCTAGACATTCCCTAAGCTTCACAGGCTACCTTGCTCCATGCTCAAAGCACGCATCTATGATTCCCCACTCTAGAGTCCAATAAGCTGAGACTCTAAGACACCCTGTGTCTTAGTTTGCTTTCTGTTACTGTGATAAATACCATGACCAAAAGCAGCTTGGGGAGGAGAGGGTTTATTTGGCCCAGGTGTTCTGATCACTGTCCTTCACGAAGGGAAATCAGGGCAGGAACTCCAGGCAAGAACTGAAGCAGAGAGCATGGAGGAATGTTGCTTACAGGCGTGCTTATCGCGGCTCACTTGGTTTTCTTTTTATAAAACTCAGGACCACCTGCCCGGGGATGGCACCACCGTAGTGGGCTGTTCCTCCCGCGTCAATCATTATTAAGAAAATGCCTCTTGGACTCGCCTATAGACCAGTCTGATGGAGGCAGCTTCTCAATTAAGGTCCCCTCTTCCCAGATGACTCTAGCTGGTGTTAAACTGACAAAACAAACCCAAAAAGCACCCTAACCAGCTCACTCTGGAACCTTCTCAAAGAACTGGGAGAGTTTGAACCCAAAAGTATGGCTCTGAACCAGCACCACACGCCACTCTCCCTGTGTTCCACCCACATCTCACTGGACACAGAGCAGGTTCTCCACTAAGTGTCGGCAGAATAAAGAACCATCCCACGTACGTCCTGAAAAGACGGGAAGAACTGTGACTCCTTCTGCCAGCCTCACACATAGCAGGTTCTGGTAAATATTTGTTGTGCGACTGGGTGATCTGCCTGGAGAACAACACTTCCTGGAGTCTCTTTATTAGCGACAACTGTGACAATCTATCCGCATTGGAGCTGGAGTTTCGCGAAGCATTTCAGCGAGCCAGGGGCATCCTCTGAACGTGCAAATCCAAGTCTGCCTGGCCAGCTGCTGGCTCTCTCCAATTCCTCCAGGCCAGTGAGGAGTCTCTTCCTTCCTTCCATTAGCCCATGCACTGCCACACAACACAGAATGCTCAAGAGGCCGGGAAAGAAACAGCCTTCTACTTGGGAGAGCTGAAGGCCTGGCTTGTGTTTTGGAAAGTCGTTCTTGGACATCCCTTGCTTCTGCATCTTAATGTATGTTTGCTGTATGTCTGACTGAATCTTCCTAAATATCTCCCTGCTAAATTAATATGTTACTTTAACAGCATTTCAAAAAAAAAAAGAAGAAGAAGAAGAAGAACGAAAGAAAAAGAAAAAAGAAGGAAGAAAGCCTGCGGGAGATAGATGGCTGGGTATAGAGCTTGCCAGGTGTGGGGAAAGGAGTCCTGGTTCCTGATGGCAGCAGATGCAAGGCCAATGCACTGTCAGTGAGATTCGAAGAGAGACAGGGCAATCCCCAGAAGCTCCCAGGCCAGCTAGACAGGCACATGAAGAGGCAAATGAGAGATCCTGGCTCAAACGAGGTGGCAGACAAAGAGCCACACCTGACGCTGTCCTCTGACCTTTACATGCTATGGCAAGTATGTGAGCACACACATCAAAAAGAATAGGAAAGAAGGAAAGGAAGGAAAGACGGGACGGGGGAGAGAGAGAGAGACAGAGACAGAGACAGAGGAGACAAAGACAGAGTGGAGCTTAATGTGCCTTCCTTCAAATGGAAATCCTGCTTGCACAACCCAGCTGGTAGTGCTGGTGACCTCCCTTAACGTCACTGTTGCATGCAAAGACTCAACAAGCAAATACACTTCAGTTGAGATGCCACGGTCTTTGTTTTCCCCTCACAGCCTAAGTTTGCACATCTTCTGGAATGCCCTACATCCATTGTACCGCCCAGGGATACGGGTTAGCTTTTCTTTATTGCCTGTCCACACCAGCCTAGATGTGCCTTGTCAGTATGCCACCACCACGTCCTCTTTCCTTCTTCTTCTTCCTTTTTCAGTGCCGTGGGTGGAACCAGCGCCTCACACAGGCCACGAGTGGGAGAATTGTACCACTGAGCTCAAACTCCAGCCCTCAAAATACTGATATTTTGCAAATACCAAAATGTTGATACCTGTAGGAAGCATCGCACCTCCTAGTGTGGGTTGGAGTAGAGAATGAGATGTCCTCAACCTCTGTTAAAATGGACGCATGTCCATGAGTGCCACAGTAGACACCATGAGTAGAATTAGTGCTAGAAACTGAAACCACAGAGGTCAAACCCCAGACCTCTTTCCTGTCCACAAATTTGTACCCAAACTATTCTCAATAAGATATTTGACTTGTGTTCTACTGTAAAGAAATCTACCTTAAAAAGAATTGGCGAAAACCACACCTCGCAGTGAATGGATGAGGCTGAGAATGGCGCCTTCATGAAGAGCACATGGAGCGACAGAGCAGAGGTCCCCCGAACATTTTCTCTGTGGAGTTAGTGTTGTAGACCGTGCAGGGCTGTAGGATCTCAGCTCTGTTGGCCACAAGACAAGAGCAGCCACAGGTGACCGCAGTGGACACTGGCTTCGACTGTGTACCCGTGCATTGTTGTGGATACTGAAATTCGAATCCCATATGATGTTTGTGTCTTTTGATTTTGTTGTTGATTTTGTTCCTACTGTTTAGAAATGTAAAAATGGGGTCGGAGACGTAGCTCAGTGGTCGATTGCTTGCCTAAGATGTGCAAGCCCCTGGTTCCACTGCTGCAGAAGAGGGAGAAAGTGGGGGGGGGGGGGTCGGAATAATAGTTAAATTAATGAATGAATAAACAAATAAGGGGAAGAGAATAATGATTAATTATTGGTTAATGACGAATAAACAAATAAACAAAGTTTGGGGTTTTTTTGTTTGTTTGTTTTTTTAAGATGCTTACACAACTTGTGGGTTGTGGTAAAACAGGCAGCCTGCCAGCAAGGTTCATCTTGGACAAGAGTTTAGATGACTTGAAGATCTAGTCCCACATCAGCCACCAACACCCAGGAAGCTTCCAGCCCAGCGCTCTTTCTCTTATCTCAACAAGGCTCTGAGACAGGGACACATGTTCCCCAGGACCACAGGGAATCACACTGAAGACTGTCCTTGGGCTCCCCAGTGGCCCAGCACCTGCTTCAAACACTTCGTTCTGACAGCTAGTGGCACAGGTCTGTGACCTCAGCTACTCTGGAGGCAGGGGGTCTGGAGCACATGTGTGTACAGGTGCCCTCCATGTCCAGAAGAGGGGGTCGGATCCTGTGGAGCTAGAGAAACAGGCAGTGGTGAGCTCCCAGGTGCTGGGAACTAAACCTGGGTCCTCTGCTAGAGCAATGTAGACTCTGAACCACTGAGCCATCTCTCCGGCCTGACTTCTACATTTTTAAGGGGAGAGAACAGTTGATAATAGGACCTTATCATGAAAAGACATTTACCTAAAACTCCACTTTTCTTCAATTTTTTATACTCAGAAGGAAATGATCGGCAGGGGAAAGGCAAGCCATGGGAACAGGCTTTACTGCATAGAGGACGCAAGGTTCACTAGAACATTAAAAGCTATTGAGACCAGTGTCCTATTCACTGCTTCCAACAAAGCAAAGCAGGCTTCCTTCGGAGGAAACTGAAACAGCCAGGTTAATATTGATGTAGCGACGATGGGGGGAAGCAAACAGACAGGCCGGGACAAGACTGCATCCAGCCTCCAAACCACATGTAAAGTTGGAGCTAAAATGTCATATGCATATGTAATTTATATGCAAAGCGCTCCTATCACAGGGCCACTGGCTGCCAAGGCTCCTCGATACCGCAGAAATTCTGCAATTGCATCTTGTCAGTCACCTACCGAGGGTAAAGTCTGTGTGAGGAGAACACAGAGACTTTCTTAAGGCCAGGGTATTAAATTCTCCTAGCACGTCACTTTCCCGGGAGCTCAGCAGGTTTCGGCAGGAAGACCTATTTTTGCTCCTGTGCGGGCTCTGTCCCTGGCACTGAGTGACTGGAACAGACTGCACGCAACTCTGCCAAGAATCTGAGGCTTTGATGATGTGAGCCAACCTCAGACTAATAATTTTATATCTCAATATAAGCAAAAGAGTTCCATAAAAATAGACCACTTTTAACAGGCTGGTATTCTGTGCTGAGAGGGCTGGAGAACACGAGTGCCATGTCGAACATCTTTCCCCTATCTGTGGTACCTAACTTTAGCAGCTTCCATATGGCTATTTGTCTGATCGCTGAACTTGGGGAAAGAGCGCAGAATGAGATGTGACTTTAAACTCCGTGCCTGGGCTCCTTTGGAGGTGAAGTACCTACTCGTGTGTATAACACCCTTCCTGCTTCTCAGTTCCCAGGAGACAGAAAACAAACAAGCCCAAGGCCCAGACTCCTGATACTCCTCACCACGCCAACGCCAGCTCCAGACCGTGAATATGTGTGTATTAATGAGGAAAACCGATGCTGAGGAGGGCAGGTGTGGCAATGACCCTGGGACTCAAAAGTATCTCTTCTGCAGGCTCCGAAGCAGTGTTTAGCCTATCATTGTCCCTAAGACAGCCACGGGCCCCCACGTGTGCTCCCTCAACAGGCTTCTCTAGTGAGTTTCTTTGGGTCTCCACTCTAAAGTTCCCCACCTCCGTCCGGTCCCTAAAATGATGCCCCAAGCCCTGGCTTCTACAGATGTTCGAGAGCTCTTGTTTTTTTGTTTGTTTGTTTGTTTTTAATTTTTATTTTGCAATACAATTCAGTTCTACATATCAGCCACGGATTCCCTTGTTGTCCCCCCTCCCGCCCCCCTCACCTTCCCCCCCAGCCCACTTCCCATTCCCACCTCCTCCAGGGCAAAGCCTTCCCCGCGGACTGAGATCAACCTGGGTAGACTCAGTCCAGGTAGGTCCATGGAAACACATGAACTATGAACCAATGGCTGAGGGGTCCCCAACTGGATCAGGCCCTCTGAGTGGGTGAGACAGTTGATTGGCTTGATCTGTTTGGGAGGCATCCAGGCAGTGGGACCGGGTCCTGTGCTCACTGCATGAGTTGGCTGTTTGAGCTCTTGTTTCTGCATGGTGGTAAAGAGGAGTGTGCATCCATATCCAGAGGTTAAACAGCAGGAAGGGGGAGGAGGACGGGCTTAAGAGATGGTGTGACATCTTCTGCACAGTTGTGAATTACTCTGGAAGTCCCCAGGGAAACAGAAGCAGCGAGGGCCTTGCAGCAAGAGACTGGATTCAGGAAGTTGTGTTACGACACTGTCTGGGCTGGCAAGGCCACAAGCTCAAGGGCATGCCAGCAACCTGGAAGCCCCACAGAGTTAATACTACCACTCAAGCTCAAACACTGCCCAGCAAGCCCTCAGCCTGGGAACTCAACCAGAGGTGATATGGCTGTCTTCAGGCAGGGTTTCCACAATTGCTTCTGGGAACCTCAGTTGTAGCTCAGGAGGCCCTCTGACTGACATGTGAAAACCCATCCTGAGTAGTCTTCTTTCTGTATGTATGAAACACCTCTACACATCACTCTCTGTGCTTATAACTAAGGAGATGCCCCAACCAAGCTAATGCTTAGTACTCATCATCACGCACCACAGAGAGAAACTAAACCAGGAATAGCCAGGGGAATGGACTTGCAGGAATAGGGTGGGGGGACCCTGCTTCTCAAGAAGGAAGCAGGGAGGCATGGCTGCACATCTAGGCACGGGAGGATGTCTATTCTGAGGGTCCCTCCACAGATGCAAGCTGAGCTCCAACCACTGCCAAGGACTGCGCTTGTCAAGTCAGGGACAGAGGTTCGTCTGGGGTAAACACAGAGGTCAACCTGAATGGTCCCGGGGAGAGAAGACGGCATTCCATCCTGAGAGGCTTGCTCAGGATTTGAGTTTGTGTGAGCCAAGGGAAAGGAGATACTCCTCAGACCTGGGTAAGGAGTGGGAGGAGGGAGCTCACAGTGGAGGGGAAGGCAGCCATGATCACTTGTGGGTCTAAGAAAAGCTCCCAGGTCCCAAATCTTTCTGGAGACACAAGTTCATCCATCAAGAGCACCCCTTAAATATTTGCGTGAAACTAAGCACATTGTGTGGTGGATCAGCATGAGAACTTCAACACAAGGCCTTGAATATCTTGTACAAATGGGGTGACAGACAGGAGAAAGTAAACTTCCTTTTGCCTTAGGGGGTGGAAAGGAAGGCTGGAAAGATGGCTCATTCAGCAGAGCGTTTGGATTTCAAGTCCTGGGGAGACAGAGACAGGAGGATCCTTGGGGCTCTCACCAGCCAGCTCACATACATGATGAATTCCAGACCAGTGAGAGACTCTGCCCCAAGAAGCAAGATTAGAGGGCATCTGAGCAACAAGAGTGAAGGTTGACCTCAGGCCTGCGCCATGCACGCACACCCACCCCCACCCCCACCCACACACACATGCAGGAAGAAGACCCATCAATCAATATCCAATGCTCATATTTTCTCCTCCCATGCAAACCACCTTCCTTGGATGAATGTTATGGGTTATACTTTTAACACACTTTTTGTAAATGGCATTTTGAATTTTTTTTTCCCTGAGACTTCCTCAAAATAAGATCAGTCCCTCTGAAAAATGCCTTACATAATATATGCCTTTTCTCATTTATGGTTTCTTGTCTATCTCTGTCTTGAGTCACTGGGAGGACCAAGGAGGCACGCACTGAGCGCCCAGCCCCTCAGCCAGGGTAGCTTTCCACATCTTCAAACAATCAGTGAAGTCTGCTCTCCCTGTCTCAGACTTACTAAGCCAAACTTAACCGTGTAAGGGCTGAAGAATGCAAGCCAGACTCTGTGCAAACTCTCAATCGTTCTGTAAATGATGCACGAGGAACTCAAGCTCCAGGCTTGACTTCTCCAATGAAGAAAGCCAACACCCAGTATCCCAGGCGGACAGAAGGACCAAAGCCAAAACTGCAGCTTCTTTTGTGTAGGGGGAGCCTGAAGAGATCCCTGGGTGCTGTTAAACTTCCCCAGAGCCCACTCCCTCACCACTGGGCCGCTTTGAGGGTTAGAGGCTCCGAGCTGTGTCTTGGCCACTCACCAATGCATTATGTACGTATTTATATCGCCCTTGTGTGTACAGGGCAGGGGATAAAAAAATGGACGCCTTGATTCTGAGTTACACTTTCCCGTAGCACTACTGAAACGCTGTTCATTCTGTTCTCCCCGTATTGATCGGTAATTTTCATTTTCCAATTTCAAATAAAACCTCTTGCTGCAGTCAAAGTGGTCGGCTCCTGGATGGAACTTCACAGTTCGTTTTAGCTTCGTTGCGTAAAGTTGCACTGTTACCATCCGTCTTAAGTGGTAATTTCACTTTTCCAATTAGATTGTGGGAACGAACCAGATAAATGGACTCTTACTCCCCAAGCCATAATCTCAATCTAGCCATCAAGATGGGACAATGAACAGCCAGACGCTCCCCCATCATTGTGCTCCGGGGCTGGAGCCCTCCCCTGCTGCCTCTGCCAAGGATGCTCAGAGTTGACTCGGGAATATGAGCTGATGTTCAGAGAGCTGTTATCTACCATAGCAAAAGCCAGGCTCTTTTTCCATCATAATCTGAAAGGCGGTCTCCTCTGTCCTTACAGAAGGAACAGCTGGATTCAGAATGGAAGGGTGGCCAGGGAGATAGCTCCATCAGGAAAGAGTTAGAAGTACAAATGTTGAGGACCTGAGTTCAATCCCCATCCCAGTGCAGGGGAGGAAGAGCCTAGCCACTTCCAGGACAACGGGAGACTCTGTCTCAAAACACAAGGTGGACAGCACCTGAGGAAGGGCAGCTGATGTTGTCCTCCATCCTACACACACATACACACACACACACACACACACACACACACGCACGCACGCACACGCACGCACGCACGCACGCACGCATATGCGCGCTTATGCACCCACAAGTACACGTACATACCCACATGCATACATATACCACATATACAAAACGGACAAGCAAGACAGCTCATTAGGTAAAGACACTTGCTATCCTGAGTTCAGTCCCCTGGACCCACGTAGTGGAAGGAGAGAACCAAACTTCTTCAAGTTATTTTCTGATCTCCAGACATATTACACAAATTAAATAAATAGAAATTTTGAATTAAAATAAAGAAGGGAAGGAGTGGCTCACAGTGGCAGAGAAGGGACCAGCCAATGACACTGGGACTCCACCAGGGCTTCCCACTCATGCAGAGCCATCAGGCCACCACGTGGACCATCACTGGCAACGCTGAGAATGTTCTACACCATTAGTTACTGTAACTGATTACTTGTTCACCTAATTTGTAAGGGAAGCTTCAGAGATTTTATTTTTATTTCAAAATGTGTGTGTGTGTATGTGTGTGTGTGTGTGTGTGTGTGTGTGTGTGTGTGTGTGTGTGTGTGAATATGGGTTTGTGCACATGAGCGCAATATCACTGGAGGCCATAAGAGAACATTGGATCCCCTGGGGTGGGAGGTATAGGTGGTTGTGAGCCACCATGCATGTTCTTAGAACTGAACGTGGGTCTTCTGCAAGAACAGCCATTGCTCTTACCTGCTGAGCCATCTCTCCAGCCTCCCATAAATTAAGCTTGCTGGGAACCAAACCTGAGTCCTCTGCAAGAGGAGCAAGGGCTCTCAACCATGGAGCCATCTCTCCAGACCTCATCTTTTGTACTGAGACTGGGCCTTTCACTGGCTTATAACTCATCAATAGAGCTAGACTAGCTGAACAGCAAGCCCCAGGATCTTCCTGCCTTGGCCTCCCTGGCCTGCCAGCACTGGAATTAGACACGTGCCACTGAGCCTAGCCTTTACATGGCTACTGAGTCCTCGTGTGTGCTCAGCAACCACTCTACCTACTGAGCCATCCCTGCAGCCCCTACGGCCTTGAGCCTGAGTGTCCCCCAGAAGGCTCCTCTGTTAATGGCTTGGTCCACAGCTACTGGAGGCAAGTGTAACCTTTAAGAGATGGGGCCTGAGGGGAGGAAGGAGGTACTAGAGCGCCAGTGGAGGGGATAGTGAGACCTGGCTTCTCCTCTTTGCTTCATGACTGCCATGAGGTGAGCAGCTTCCCTCGGCCTCATGCCACTGCCATGACGTAATGCCTCACCCTCACCACACACCTGCAAGCAATGAGGCCAAGCACCCCAGGACACAGCCCTGGGAAGCCACTGTCAGTGGCTTTTTCCTCTGGCATTATGCCATAGTGACAGAAAGCCAGAGGACTCGGAAGAGCACAAAAGGCATGGGGATGGCCCGAGCACAATGCTTAAGCTCTCTGGACCCAAACATGAGACTTGATGAAACTGGGCCACAGGCAACATTGTCCCTCTTATCCCCAAACCCAAATGCATTGCGGAGGCAGCTAATTGCCTTACTGGTAAGTGGTCCGATGTCAAATCAATGACTTTTTACGGGTTCCTGCCCCCCCTCCCCCCAGTTACCACCTCTTCCACAGTAGGGCACTGAGATCTGTGTGCACAATGTCACTCATTCTCAACTAGCTGGGGCAAAGCTCACAGCCCCCTCCAGAGCTTAGACAAAGTTCCCCCGCAGAGAGGGACTGGCCTGGAGCCAGGCGGACATACACCTGACACCCACCATGATGGGTAGAATTTTCACAGCAGCGTCCTCCCTCCTGCCTCAAGGACAGTCTGTGCATGCTGATCCCTGAGCCTCCAGCTCTCTACCCTGACTGGTCACACACCAGTGCATACTAAGCATTGGCTGAGTGTGATGAGCCCTCAGGTTGACAAGGACATATTCATCTGGGTATTTGCCTAATGCCCATCTCTGCCAGCAGCCTGTAAGCCCACCTGGGTGAATAGAGGCTGGTTTCTATGCTTGCATCTCCAGGCTTTCTCTTCTCCTGGTCCTAAGCAGACAGTTGGGATGGGTAGATAAGCAATGTGCAAACTTTTGGGTCACAGGATTATAGTCAGTATCTGGCGATTCCATAGGCACCTTCAGCCATGATAAAAAAAAAAAAAAAAAAAAAAAAAAAAAAAAAAACAACCTGGTGCTTCCCCCAAGATATCCCAGGGGTCAAGCAGAGACTCCCAGAGGAACAAGACCAGAGGAAGTCAGGGGAGTAGCATTGAGGAGCTGAAGGAATGGTTTCCCCAGCTCCATCAGGTCCAGGCTTCTTGGACCCTCTGCTCATGAACATCAGTGACATACCAGGGTGGTTGGCAGGAGACAGGAATGAAGTTCATCTGTTGGAGACTGGGCTGCTCACCTCTGCACCTTCTGAGCGAGCACAGCTCTGTGATCTCAGTGCCCCATGCTGGTATCACATGTCCTTTGCCCTTTACCCCCCCACACACATACATCCCTGACCCTCCCATTCCCCAACCCCCACCCTGCTC
Organism: Peromyscus eremicus; assembly: GCF_949786415.1. Classification (NCBI taxonomy): domain Eukaryota; kingdom Metazoa; phylum Chordata; class Mammalia; order Rodentia; family Cricetidae; genus Peromyscus; species Peromyscus eremicus. The sequence goes on along the minus strand of NC_081430.1, from coordinate 54,048,374 downwards.
AAGGTTACATGCAGATCCATCAGGAGAGAGGAAAGCACCATGTGCTCAGCACTTTCACCACCCTTTTCTAGAAGATCATAAGGGCATGACCCTTCCCCAGGCACAAAAGCCGTTGCCATGGGAACAAAGTAGGATGCCAACTTGACAACCAGTGACATTCAAACCGAAAGGGACGTTGACCTGACCTTATCCCACACCCCACATACTTCCCTCCCATGCCAGGGGAAAAGACGCAGAAGAGAGTCCTTGCCTACACGTAGTCATTAAACACTGTGAGAAAGATGTAATGTCATCCGTCCGTTACAGTGTCCTGGGAAAGGGAGTGGAAAGCTGCAGAAGAAAACCGGGGTGCCTGTGCTTTAAGGTCCCCTCTGCTCTCCAGCTGCCCCAGAGAAAACACCACCACCCCGTCATTAGTGCTGGGCGGGACGGTGCCCTCAATCCAGAAAGTCCCCCATCAGCCGAGGTGATGGAAAGTCACTGTTTCTTGTCTACAGACTTTTCTCCTAGTCCAATATCAGGGGTGTTTCGTCCAGAGAACCCAGGTCGGTGTCCAGATCAAGGTTGGCGGAGTAAAGAATGGTTTTTACATGGGGAAGAGAGCAATCAAAAGAATGTTTGACTGAGGAGATGACTCACTCAGCCAACAGTTGCTTCGGAAACTAGAGAACCTGAGCTTAATTAAGCCTCGGGACCCACGGGCTGGGCATCGTGGCAAGCGCTCCTAATCCCAGCATGCAGAAGAGACAAAGGAAGGACAAGATGCTGGGGCTCCCAAGCCAGCAAGCCTAGCCTACGTGGTGAGGTCCAGGCCAATGAGAAGCTCAGTCTCAAAAGAGGAAAAAAATATGGGGAACAACAAAATGGCTCAGCAGGTAAGGGTGCTTGCTGCCAGCCTAAGCCTGAGTTCAATGCTCTGGACCCTTAGCTTTGGGACCTACACGGTGAGAAGAGACTGCTGATTCCTACAAGTTGTCCTCTGACCTACACACACACACACACACACACACACACACACACACACACAAAATAAATATGTAATAAATGTTTTTTATTAGGCGCTGAAGAGATGGTTCAACGGTTAGGAGCACTGGCTGCTCTTGCCAAGGACGTGGTTTTGGTTCCCAGCACCCACACTGGCAGTTCACAAACAGGCTGTAACTGTGGTTCCAGGTGATCTGATGCCTTCCTTTGGCCTCTGAGGGTACTAAAAATACATGTAGTGCACATACATACATGCAGACAAAAACTGTCATGCACAGAAAAAAATTTTTACATTTATATATATAATTTTAATAAAATAAATGGTAAATAGTAGCCGAGGAAAAATATCCAAGGTTGTTCTCTGAGCTCCACGTGCAAGATCACATGCAAACATGCACCCACGCACACACACACACACAGAGAGAGAGAGAGAGAGAGAGAGAGAGAGAGAGAGAGAGAGAGAGAGATTTGGGAGACCTGAAAATTACAGGACATTGACACTTCTGTGTCCCCCAGGAAGGTAGGTTGAAATACACACTACCACACTACCCACCTCTGCAGAGGTATCATGACTGGGCCAAGTCTCCATTAGGCATCCCAGACCCAGGGCCAACAGCTGGGGTTATTTTTAGGGTTTCATGAAATGTTTCAAGTTGCTTTAAAATCAGAACAAAATTATTAACATCCTAGGCTAATGACTGCACTAACCTGGGTTATCTTCCTCTTTGTTGTACAACGCCATTTACAATTTTCCCTGCAGTGGGAACAACACAAGATGGTGGATGTGCTGCTGACAGAACAGAAATCACAATGCCACCTGGTATCGACTGACTGGCTCTCCGTGAGAGGAAGGGTATGAAGGCTAAGCCTCCTGAGACAGGGGACACCAGCAGCTGAATAGCTCCTGCTGTAACTACCACGCTGAGTGACCTTTCATCACGGAAGGTCCCGTCTCCCCTCCAAGAATCCCCTGGGTATGAGAGTTGACCTCCTTGGGCCCTCAACCGGAAAATCCCCGATCGGTCCACTCCGTGGGGTTGGTGTAAGGCAAGATGAGACCTCGACTCAGGTACTCAGGCTTCAGATTGGACACAGTCAGATCACGGGTGAAGTCCCGGAAGCGCGCCACAACCCTGGTAGACGGGGGACAGGGGAGGACATAGTGCCAGATCTGCTTGGAAATCCTGTCTCGAGATGAAATTAGTTCTTTCCACCCGTCAGGGAAAGCCGGGGAAAGTTCCTGGGGCAGGTGAGCGGAAACCCAGGGCTCAGCCCCTCCCTGTGGCTCCGCTCAGCCTGTGGTGGTGGCATCGTGGCTGTGGAGGACCGGGATGGGTCTTGGCGGTTTAGGAGCCTAGCCTGGAAAGCTCTACGTAACCTTTGCAAGACGCCTGCATATTTCACCCTTCCAAGCGAGCACTCCCATTTTTTTTTTGTCATTCCAATTTCATTTCCGGGGCTGTGTGGACTGCGGGCTCAGCAGTCACTCCGGTCTGAAGTGACTCCTGGGACCTTCTCACTGTTCTATATGCAAATGGCCTTGCACCTGGGCAGCCGAGCAGGCTCGCAGACAGTTTAGTTATGCAAATCTGATTGATCGAGAGCATATTGCAGGAGCTTGCGCAGGGCCTGGGACACTGGCAGCTATATTTCACTGGCTAAATTCCTGAAGAAGGGGGGAGAAATTAAATGCCAGGCATTTTGATGCATATTCCCTTCAACCCCTGTCGTGCGGCGATGCTTTACTTCTGAATACGTTCAGCACTTGAGTTAGACGCCGCTAATGCAATTTTTGCACGCGGGGTGTGTTATTGCTGAATTAACAGAAGGCTTGTTTTCCGTGTAAAAAGCCAGTCGCTGTGATGTCGCTAGCACAATAGGTCTGTCAGTCGATTTGAAGTAATTCCCCAGGCAAATGCAGTAAAGGCAGTGTTTTAAAAAAAAATAATAATTAGGTCCTTCGGCCTCCAAATGCTCACCCAAGTGAAAGGGACTTGAGCAAGTTCCTCTGACTTCCTTCTCCTCCACAACAAAAGGTAAAATACACCGCAGGGACTCTGATTACACATTGTCATCCTGTGTGGAAAGCGTTTGTCTGTTTCCCAAACACCGGGCTTGAAGAGGGGAGATTGGAGCAGCGACAGCCGCAGCTGCCTGGGAGAAAATAAATTTCAAAAGAAGAAACTCGAATCTGCTTAAGCTAATAAATTCCTCATCCGACACATTGCATTCATGCATGCTGAAGTCTGAGGCTCGAGAGGCCCGTCCTGCTGCGCTGCATTCTCCTTATTGATTTATAATCACTGATAAATAAGATGCACCTTCACAGCACACGAAGGCAGGGGAAGAGGGGGGAAAGATATTTATTTATTTATTTATTTATTTATTTATTTATTTATTTATTTATTTATTTATTTATTTATTTATTTATTTTGGACAGTGTCTCTCCCCAGCACCCGTGTATCGAAATTAAAAATAAATCAACACTATGTTCAGGAGAGGAGGGGCGATGGGAAGCAGTAGGAAGAGAGAAGGACTACTTTTTGCTTGGTGTAGCAGATCGCGAACCCTGCAGACCCTGAAGAGAAGAGAGGAGGGTCAGGTGGTCAGGTGTGCGGCATGGCTCAGGACTGTCTCTGCTTGCAAGACTGAATTAACGTCTAAGTTAGCAAATACATCCTTCACTTGTTCTCTGGTGTCACCCCCGTGACCCCTCTCAGGCAGCGTGGTCCACACTTGCATGGTGTGGACGTTATCAGCTATGCAGAAGTACTCACGTGGACGCATCCTGTGGGTGTGGACATTCGCAGCCAGAGCAAAGCAAAGGAAGCAGAGCGAGAGGGGCTGGTGGAGCCGTATCTACAGGACTGCTGGGCATAAATCCTTCATTTGAGTCCACCTTAACGTCTGATCTCTTGATACGGGAATCACAGAGTGTTGTCATCGAAAGCGACAGTCTTTCTCTGCTCTTGGTGAAAAACTGTATGGACACCAAAGCCACTCCAATGGCTTGGGGTTTCTTATTCAGAAAAATGAAACTCACAGACCACAGAGGGTGAGTTCTAGAGAGGGGTTTAGTATCTCTCACTGCCTGCTCCCAACCCTCACATGCTCAGATAAGCCGCACACATACACATTGCACATACATGTGCAAACACATGTACACAGTACTATAGACATCCACACATGTGTGTGTCCCTGCATGCACGCATACACATGCTTCTGCTGTACACAGGAAGCAAGGCTGAGTATGGAAGTGCATATGTCCTCATGTTTGTGCATGCAAACACATATCCCAAACACACACACACACACACACACACACACACACACACACACACCTTTAAAAATAAAAAATTACTATCTGACAGGCAAATTCCAGCCAGAGGGTCAAAAGCAAAGATCCTGGGAAAAGTCAAGTGTAATCCCTTCCGACCATGGCCCAGAGTGCCCCTCCCGTCCCTGACTAACAAAAGGGCCTCAGCACTGTGACTGACAGAATTCTTAATTGTATCCACTCATTCATGACAATTTGATTAAAATATTACACCATAGTCTCACCCCCTGTTTGCTTCGATCCTCCAAATCTAATTTTGAATTTTCAGAAAGGAGATTACTCCCACAAGCATGACTGAGGCACTATTAACTTCTACTTAATCTTTATTACTGATGTGAATTTAACATATGTACCTCGTCGCTCTGCCCTGCTGTTTGCCTCCAAAGTAACACGGAGGCGATAGAGAAGCGGTGGGCACAAACTGCCACTGTGCTCCTCTGTCCCAGTCCAGCTCACCCGGCTCTGTGGAGAGGCATCTTCCCACTCACTTCAGGATAGGGATACAGGGCCTTCCACTTCTGCCTCAGCGCTGCCTCCAGAACTCCCAGAGCAGCAATCCTCAGATGAGCTCTACACACTGTGCACTGTCCAGCCAGCCCTGGACCAGGGAGCTGCACCCGAGATAAATCCACAATAAACACTAGAGCAGATCAACAAGATAAGAATCAAAACGTAAACCGGAGGCTTTACTGTAGCTCTGTGTGTGTGTGTGTGTGTGTGTGTGTGTGTGTGTGTGTGTGTCCCCTAAGTGACAATCAGGGATTATATCCTTAGGATCTTGGAGGCTCTAGGAAGGAAAAACACTCCACCCAAGGCTTAAGCTCCGGAAGCTGCTAGAAGGGGTTGGCATTCTTCTGGAAACAATGGAAACAGCTAGACACTTGAACTGGGAAATTTGATCAACATATTCCACAGAAAGACATATATAATGTACAGAAACCTGAAGGGCCAGTGCTGGATTTAGGGCTAGGATGGTGGGCAGCAAGTTCCTGGGAGGATGTTGGGATAACAGCCAGGATGGACTCCCTTGCAGCTTAATGTGGTCATATGACTAAGGAATGGAGAGGTACCTTGTGCAGCCTGGAGGTCTCGCCTTTAGCAGAAAGGGTTTTGTCTCTTTCCCTTCCTACTGAGTGGTCTCTGACCAGGCAGAGCAAAGCCTTTCTTCTGTTAAGGTTCTCTCAGTGGGAAATGAGCCACATACCACCAATATTTTCCTCTGTGCCTTGCCCTGACTGGTACCATCCCCACCACCTCAATTCATTCCACAGGCCTGGTTTAGATGAGGTTCCCCTTATCTTAGGGTACTGTCCAAGATCCCCAGTGGGTAACTGACACCATGGTTTGTACTGACACCATAAACACTTTTTTATTTTACAGAGACACACATATGACATATGCATTCAGGTGCAGTATGAAATCAACACTGATAACAATATTATAACAGCAGTACACCATGATGAAGGTTTTTAACGCATTTCCTGATATTCGAGATTTCTTGCTGCAGCGTGGTAGCACAGTGATGGTCATAGTTGAAAAAGGCAAACCAGAGTCAAGGAAGAAGGTCCAGGCTGAGTGGGTGGCTAAGTGGATAAAACACTTGTCACACAAGCATGGGGGCCGGAACTCAAATCCTGAGCATCCATGGGAAGCCGGGCACAGTAGTGCATGTCTGTGATCCTGTGGCAAGGTGGGAGGCAGAGACAGGAGGATTCCCTGAAAGAGCCCAGCCAGCCTGATGTGCCAGGTGCAGCAGCAGAGACCTTTCCTCAAACAAGGTTGATGGTGACAACTGATACCAGATGGTGTCCTCTGACCTCTGCATGATGAAACGGCCCGCCTCCATCTTGGGCTTGAAAGCCATCGTATAGTAAGGACAAACTGGGTTCATTCCCATTTATGATTAAACCTCTCTTTCTCAAGGATTGGACTATCCCCCACCTGTAACCTTAACTACAAATGGTTCTGCCTGCTCCAGAAAATGGCAACCATGTCTTTGTTTCAAAACTATTGTTGTAATCATCTTGCAACCCTACCTTTGTTTCTAAAGGTGGTTATGACTACCTTGCTATGACCACCTTGTAATGTTCTGCTTCTATAACCCTGCCTATTTTGCCTACCAAATCCTGCATTTGGATACCCCCTACCCATGGGCTATAAATATGTTGTCTTTCTCATGTCCAATGCTGACCTCTCGATGCCCACCTTAGGAGGAGGCAGCCCATGGATACAAACAAAAAAGCTTGCTTTAATTAATTTGGCTGTGATTGGGGTTGGTGGTCTTTCTCCTCACATCTTTGGGATCAAAACACACACACACACACACACACACACACACACACACACACACACACACGTACACACCTTGCACATGTACCTAGACACAAATGTGTCACAGAAGAAAGGGAAGAAGGAAGAAGAAGAGGAAGGTAGGGAAGGGAAGAAAAGGCCACCGACAGTGGTAACTTACCAATGAAAGTTGCTGGAGAAAAGATGGGGTGTTTGTTTTGAAAATAACGCAGAGGTCAGAGTGAACAATAAAGGGCAGATAAAGGGTTCTGCCATCACAGAACCAATTGCAAAGGAGTGTACGGACTGGTGGCTGGGGACTGAGCCCAGTGCTGAAAGCATCGCATGATCCCCCAGTGTGTCTGTAAAATATTTTATATATATATATATATATATATATATATATATATATATATATATATAAAATGATTTTCTCAAAGGAGGAAAAAAGGTGTTTTAAAACCTATGAATTGTTTATTTCTGAAACTTTCCATTAAGTACTATATTTCCTTTGCCAGTAACTGAATGTAAAACCACAAAAGTGAAACTACGGATGAGGGGAGACCACTGCACCCCTTTATGGAGACCCTCTATCCAGGGTTGACCTTGTCCCTGCCTCTCTCTGAGGGCTTCAAGGGAGAACTAAATAAGACCAGAATGGGTGTGGTTCTTAACCCACTTTGCAGGGGAGAAACTTGAGACCCCACTATAGACAGAAGCAAGTACCGCGGAGGCCACGACTGTGAGTGCCAGCATTGGACACAGGGCCGATGACTCTGAGCTGAAGGGCTGGACACACTTTTACAGTGAGACACACATTCCTGATTTAATGAGCAGCACAAGCTGTGGGCTGAGTCATTCGGAATCTCAGCCCTTGAGAGCCCATGCCCAGCCAGATAGAAGCGGCTCACAAGTGGAGATGTGCTGATGAGTTGAGTTAATGGATCATATTCCCAAAAGCCTAGGAGTAGATCTGAAGTGTTCTCACCAGAGAGAGAATGATAAGCACGTGAGGCCATGCATATGCTAATGAGCTGGAATCAGCTAGCTGGCCCCGATGCAGTAGTCCTTCAAAGCATCACCACGTACACTGTAAACACACGCAATCCTATTTGTCCAAATGAAGAAATAAGCATTTTTTTAAAGGCCATACAGAAAAAAAATTAAACAAAATGGTTTAAGGTGTCTACCAGGCTATGATTGAAAAAGAAAACGTGGGGATGGGCAGGCACCCCACAGTAAGTTTTGACCAGCTGTGGATTTCTGTGATGGGTCTGTCTGGGCAAAAACAAGCATCTTTGATGACAAGGTGGGAGCTATACTTATCTGTTGGGCATAAGGACAAGTATTTAGAGTGTTGTTGGGAATTATACTGGCTTAGGGAAGTGGAAGTAGTAGGTTCTCTTCTAGGGTCCGTGGTCTCAGCTTGTTGGCTAGGTTTACAGTACCGGACATAAATTCCCTCCTATTGAGGGCGCTGTTGGTTACCCCAATATAAAAGTGCCACTATTGCACTTTCGGGTATAATTTGCCAGGCTAGTCACTCATTGTTGTGGTTCATGGGCATTACAGCTAGGTTATCTGATTGCATGTGGTCAGTCCTAAATACATACACATATGAGCAACACTAAATGGATTCAGTAGGATGTGGGGGGGGTGGGGGGGATGTAACAATAATATAAAAAAAAGAGGTCATAAACCTAAGAGGGAGTTGGGCAGAAGACATGGGAGGAGTTTGATAGAGCAGGTAGAATGGGGATATAAATGATGTAAATATACTGATCGTATATGAAAGTCTCAAAAAACTAAGTGTTTTATTTAAGGAAATGTGAAGTAAGCTTTACTGTGGTGATGTGGTTTGTATGTTTAATTCTTCTCAAACAATATGTGTGTAAAAGATCACTTTAAAGCCATGGTCCATTAAATGGAAAAAGGTAACTTGCAAAGTGTTAGGCTAGTGGCATGCTATTTGTGGTGATGCACAAATGCATGGTCCTGTGCAAGGGCTTCTGGGAACTCTGGGACAAAAAGGTTCTGTGCAGCCAACGGGATAAAGGAATAGGAGGAAATGAGAATGATCCAGAGGAAGCTTTTGCTGTTTGTGCATACACTTCCAAACTGTGGTTTCTGTTGGGGTGGTTGGATAGTGGTTTGGGGTTTTTTAAACAGGGTCTTACGGGGTAGCCATGGCTGGCCTGGAACTCGCTTTGTAGACTAGGCTGAGCCTTAATCTCAGAGATCCTTGTGCCTCTGGCACCTTCCCAGTGCTGGGATTAAAGACATGTGCCACCGTGCCCAGCTTCGGCTGGGGTTTTAAGGACATGAAGTGTCTTTACATAGAAAGGTGAGACGTCCCCAGCTGGAAATCCTGATCCTGACCCTAAGCTGGGGCCAAGTTAAGCTACAGCACCAATTACATCAGTGGTGGAGAAAAGATGGCGGCACATTCTCCTTCCCTGGTAGGCGCTCTGCCCCACCACCACTCAGAGCAGGTACTTTCTATACTTGGACGTGCAAGAAGGGGGCTGGCTGGTACCCAAGCCCAAGCTGGAAGAGGCTATCTCAATGGCTTCTACTTCTCCTGCTTGTACCACCTTTCCTGGACCCTGGGACTGCCACGTTTTAAGTCTCCATAGGGAGGGAAAGGATCTCGCACCTTCCATTTGTCTCTACGCAGGTGCTAGGCACAATGGTTCCTGCAGACAACCTTGCCCACCAGCTAAGACCCACTGGTTGACTCCATCTAACGCCATGTCTTGAAGGACCATTGCCCAGCAAGCCCTGACCACATTCCCAACCCACCTTATCACGGGACAAAATACACAGTTGTTTACCTGTTGTTTTAGTGACATCCACAGTTGGAGGAATTTTGTTAGACACCCACTAAGCCCCCAGGAAACAGGTTCTCATTCATGAATCCACAAGAGGGGGACCAACTGGAACCTTGTCCCTTCCTTGGGGCCTTCCAGACTTAGCTGGAGTGTGAACAGTGGTAGGGACTGGGATGGTTTCCTCACTACACAAACACTCCAAGGACAGGGTCAAGGCCTGTCTTGTTCATGATATGTCTCTGCCACCTAGTAAATGTTGAGTAAATGTCACTGGAGGAAGCCCAGCATGGCAGCCCTGGCTGTTCTTGGGCCCATCTGCCCCTCTATTTTCTCGTGTCCCCTGCAGGGACATTTGAACCAAATATATTGGATGGTAGAGACTTAAACAGCTCTGAAATATTTCCGCAGGTGTGAGCCTCGGAGAAAGACATTATTTTTCTATAGCCATTTTTTATTAACTGTTTTACTGAGGTATAATTTACATACCATAAAATTTATCCATTGTAAGTATGCAATTCAACAATTCCAAGTACATTTCCAGAGTTCTGCAGCTGCCACCACCATCCAATCACTGAGCAGCTACAGGCACTCGGCATTGGTCAGCCTATGAGGGACAGACTAGTGTCAAGGTCAGCGGAGAGTACACTTCAGTAAGGGAGTCTGGTAATTAGCATGTGACCTCACTACAGTTACAGAGAAGATCAAACCTGGGGGGGGGCGGCGCTCAAGGGGTAGCTCAGCAGTTAACAACTTGTGTGCCACTCTTGCAAAGGACCAGAGTTTGGTTCCCAGCATCCACCTTGGGTGACTCACAGTCACCTGTAACTCCAGCTCCAGAAGACCTGACACTGTCTTCTGGTCTCCTCCGGCACTCCATTCACACGCATGGGTGCGCACTCACACACACAATATAAGAATCATTTTAACTACTTTAGAATAAAGAGTTCTACTGAAAGAAAATCATATGTGCGAGGTAGTTCATCTTGGAATTTGTTATCATTGGGAAATAAGAAGATTCTGAATCCTGCCAGAGTCAGAATTATTTCCCTGGTAATTGTCACTTCCTGCTCACAGGATAGTCTACTAGCTCTAATGGGAATAATTATTCCATCATTGTAGAGATTTGCAGGATACAAGGGGAGAAGCAAGCTTTCCAAGATACAGAGGGACCTCAGCTAACCATGGTTTATTTGACGCATAATTCTTCAACTTAATGATTGTCCAAAAGTGACACATTCATTCAGTAGAGAGTGCACTTTGGATTTGGCTCTTCTCCCAGGCTGGTGATGTGTTACATAACCCTCCTCAGATGATGGGCAGTAGCATCAGACCCATGATCATGCGGGAGAAACAGTGTCCTCCTACAGAAGGTGTGTGTGGCTGAGTTGGGATCTCTTGTCAGCCTACAGTATTTTCAGCCCTGGTATGTTTACTGGGATATAATGATTTTGCCAATGAAGGAGAATCTGGAATGTGTTCAGGAAACAGAATACACAACTCAGCTGAACACACCATCCGTGCATCTTGCTTTCCAGGTAACTTAGGGTTTCAAGATACACAACTGGTGTGTGTGTGTGTGTGTGTGTGTGTGTGTGTGTGTGTGTACACATATATTTATGTATGCATATACTCTAATTACATATATATATGTATATATATGTTTTAATTTTAAAAATATAGTAGAAACAAGAGTCCAGTGAAAACAAAGAAAGAGCAGTCCAAAGCTGCACTGAGGTAGGACTAGTCTGGGGCCTGCAGGCTCACTCCACACACACTTGGCGACAGCCTCCAGGCTCTGTCTGTGTACATGTAGGTAGTGTCCTCGGCTCTGTTCAAGGCACAACAAGGGTCTGTGGTTATTTTGAGCAATGGAAACATTTGTTTTGCCAGTTCATAAATCCTTTCTATCGCCAGTCAGATGACAAGCCCACACAGAGTCAAGTCACTGGGGTCCACCTACATGATCTCGGGCCTGGACCTGGTGAGAGGGGGTACGCCCACCCTCTGCAGTCTTCCACAAGCAAGGTCCCTCTGAACAGCTACACCGCTGGCCTCAGACTCACTGGTGACAGCCAAAGGCAGCACTTACCTGTCAGGTTCCACAGCAGACACAAAGGTAGGAAAAGCCCCAGCAGTACTCACTCGAACATCCGTTGAACACGGATGGTACCCCACATGCCCACAGCATCCCCAGAAACACACAAACTCACTTTATACGATACCCAGTGTGCCCAGCTTTGGTAGCGTGTCAAGTTGGAAAGAAATAGAATCTGTTGAGAAGGCAGAGGTGCACATGGCAAGAATGAAACTCTGGCTGCATTTGCATTTCCCATGATTCATTTCACTTTGTGTGAAGTATGCATCAAGACCTAAAATGTCCTCCAACTGCCTCGTAGATTTAAAGGCACATTCAATAATCTCTTTGCTTCGTTTTTTTCTACACTGTGACCCCTTAACATTGACTCTTCATGTGTATTTTTTTCTCTTATGTGTCCCAAGCATGTTAGGAATGCTATGTGTGCCAGGTATTAGAAAGTCAAGATGGGTAAGACACTATCAGTGAGGGTGAGCAGGGGACCAAGGGGACATTCAGAGAAGAAAGGAATTCTTGAGGCTGGGGAGATGGCTCAGTTGATAATATGCTTGCTGCACAAGTGTGAAGCCCAAGTTTAGAACTCAAGCACACACGTAAGCATCTGGGCATGGCCATGTGTGCACACAGTCCCAGTGCTGGGAAGGCAAACATGGAAAGACCCTGGGCTTGCTAGCCCACTAGCCCAGCCAAACGAATGAGCTCCAAGTTCAGTGAGAGCCATTGAGAAAGACACTCCATGTCAACGCTGATCTCCATATGCATGTGTGTACACACACACACATCCCACACACATACACACAAAGGAGACAGGAAGTCTTGGGCACAGAAGGAACACTTGAGAATTGCAGAAGATGGGAGCAAGCAAGATAGAAGAGCCGTAAGTCCTGGATTCCCGCCATTCCCCCCAGCTGGTGTGAGCCTCTGAGCCAGCTTCCAGCTCTTCCAGCCTCGGCCTTGTCTGCCAAGCTAATTTGCTGGCTCCCTGAGGGCAGGAACTCTGGGTTCCCTTTCATCCCTATTAGTCTGAAGCACCCACCTACAGGGCAGAGAATAGGTGCTCAATGAAATAGCATGTTTCACTGTGGATGCTGGTCAGGAGCCCCAGTCTCCCAACCAAGCATAGGTAGTGCGGGCCATAACCCTGCCTTGGGACAGTGAAGCAATTCCTACTGTGTTCCAGATCAGAGCTGACTGAGGACACTAAGACTCCTCCATATGGAGTGATCTGACTCTGTGCCCTCAGCCAGGTTCATCTATCTTCCCTCAGACCATCCCTCATATGAATTCAATTTGGGAATATTCAGACCTGGGTAGGACTTGCTGAGCCAAGACCACGCCTGTCTCAGGGAACATGCCCAGGGGCTTGCCCTAAAGGCTTTGCCCTGACTCTGATGGGTGAGACACGCTGAAATCGTTAAGTTGAAAATGAGAGCAGAAGAAAAACCTAAAGAAAGACTGGGGACCCCCCCCCCCACTACTCTAATGGGCAAAATGAAGGAAGGGCCATCAGAGGTCCCATGAGACCTCAGCATGTAAATTCTGTCAAGGCCACAGCCATCTGCAAAGGCAGTAGATGGCTTGACTTGGTGTGACATAGAATTCTCCAAGACACAAAGGAGTCTGCCAATGACTGCTCTCAGTCAGGGGTGCTACTCACTCCATCAGTGATTGCGACACCCCACTGCCTGGCACTCTACAGCAGCTCTTGATACAGCAACTGCAGAGAAACTCGCTTCCATCAAGCTTATACACCAGTAGGCAGGGCAGCCAAGCTGTCAATCAAAGTGCTCCAAAGCCCACACACTCACATGTGTAAACGGACACAGCCAACTTGTTCAGAGGCAAGAGGTCCGACACTGCACAACTGTGAACCACACTTGTTGGTCCCGGGTACAATGGAATTTACTTCTTTGTGTTATCGAGAGCCATCTCCAAGGGGAAGGTGTCACCCTACTCAATGACTTTCAGATTTCTGGTGTCTCTCCCCCTTCACATCCAGGGACAAGAAGACAGCTTCGGGAAGTCCCCATCAGAAAATTCCATCTGAGTCTGCCCCTGGGCATTTTGCTTTTGCCTTTCTATCTCTGACACCTCAAACACATGAGTGTCACCCCAAAGAGGGGACGCACTGTCCCCTCATGCCTCCCCAGATGCCTCACCTCTAGCACTCCTGCCGGGAAAATCATTGAAATTAGGCTGGGACTTTGCAAAATGTCTCTGTCTGTCCATGTCACAGCTCATCCATTTCCCTTGGAGGCCCTGGGTGCCAGTCCTCATGGCTCACCCCCATGGGCAGACACATCCAGGGTTAACAAAAGCTTGGGACAATCTTTCCAGCTTTATCTCCCAGCAGCTCACATGCCAAGAGACTTTGGAGACATCAGCCCTCTCCCCAAGATTCTAAACACAGGACACTCCTTCTTCCGCTCCTAGGGATGCCCTCCCAAACCACTGACCAGCTTGGCCTTAGCCCATGCTGGGAGTGCCCCCTTTCCCTCAACCAGCACAGGCTCCACAATGCCAGGAAAATGGGACATTGCTGTGAATCTGTCAGACCGTGACTTTTATTTAGTTAGTTATTTATTTTGGGGAAAATCCTGTGCCCCTCTTTCCAAAACTAACTTTCCAGCTACCTATAGACACATCCGGTGAACCATCGGTTATTAGCAAATCAGAGAACCAACAACATGAAGAAAACATTGTTCGGGAAGCATTTGAGGGGGGAAGGTTCAGGTGTATGAAGGCATCCACATGTGTGCACATGTATGTGCATATGTGTGGAAGCCAGAGGTCAAACTTAAGTCATTCCTTAGAAGCAGTCTACTTTTCTGGTTTCAGTTTGTATATCTGGGGACAGAGTCTCCCACTGGGACGTGGGGCTCACTGATTAGGCTGGGTGGCAAGCCCCAAGCACCCTTCCTTCTTCCCCTCCCCATCACTGCTATGACAAGGACACATCACACCTGGCTTTCCACGTGGGTCCTGGAGATCACACTTAGGCCCTCATGCTTTCTGGTGTCCTAGTTAGGGTCCCCATTGTTGTGATAAAACTATGACCAGAAGCAACTTGGGGAATGTCTTAGTTAGGATTTCCAGGTTTCTATTGCTGTGAAGAGACACCATGACCATGGCAACTCTTATAAAGGAAAACATGTAATGGAGGATGGCTTACAGTTCATAGGTTTAGTCCATTATCATCACGGCAGATGGCACACAGGCAGATGTGGTGCTGGAGAAGGAGCAGAGAGTTCTACATCTTGATCTGCAGGCAACAGGAAGTGAATTATGTACCACGTTGAGCCTAGCTTCAGCAAAGGAGACCTCAAAGCCCACCCCCACAGTGACACACTTCCTCCAACAAGGCCACACCTCCTAATAATGCCACTCCCTCTGGAGGCCATATTCTTTCAGACCACCACAGGGAGGAAAGGGTTTAACACTTCCACATCACAGTCCACCAAAGGAAGTCTGGGCAGGAATTCAAGGCAGGAACCTAAAAGCAGAAACTGAAGCAGAGGCCATGAAGGAGTGCTGCTTACTGGCTTACTTACTTACTGCGTTGATTCTCCTTGCTTGCTCAATTTGCTTTCACATAGCACCCAGGACCACCAGTCCAGGGGTGACACCACCCACAGTGAGTGAGGCCCTTCTACATCAAGTGTTAATCAAGACAATGTCCCCAAAGACTTACCTACAGGCCAATCTGGTGGGGGCATTTTCTCAATGAGGCTCCCTCTTCCCAAACGATTTTAGCCTGTGTCGAGTTGACAGTAAACTGGCCAGCACATAGGACAAGCACTTGACCATCGAAGCTGGCTCCCTAGAAATAATCTTATGTTTGATTTATATTCTGAAATCATCGAAGCAAACCCCCAAAGGTCAGTTGGGACTTCCTTGTGTATTTACTCATATTTTGTGTACTTGTGTTTTGCTTTTAATGATGTAAAGGAAGGCAGAAGAAGCTGCCCCTGATGCTTTGGATGCTTCAGGCCTCTCACATTTTTCTACCATCCTACAACAACCATACCTAAAATAGGAAGTAAAGCATGCTTGTAAGAGTTGGGGCACAGGGGAAGAAAAACAAAAGGAGGCATGAGTCAGGGAATGGAAGCTTCTGGAAGGCAGGTCTCAGGGCCACTGAGGGGTCTGTGTGATGGTGCATTTAGGGGTCGAGCTAATGGATACACTGGCTGGATAGGTGACCTTGGGCACACTGCTCTCTCCCAGCTCAGGAAGCTTTTGGAAGAAATTGGTGTGAAGGAGGAAAGGGGAATGTAAGACAGATGTCTTCCCAGCTCCTGCCTAGGGCAGGGAGTGCACTATGAGCCACGGTGAGCCTGGCACAGCTCTGCTGCAGGGGTGCACACCATACATAGGAGGGTGCAGGTTCACAGCTGCCTTCGGTTGTGTGGAGTGCTCGGCTTGTGTTCCCCACTATCCTGACTGTTGAACCTCGCCCTGCCTTGTGACTCAGAAACTCATCCCCTACCCACTGGCTTCAGCAGGAAGCCCAGCAACCTATAGGTGACAGTAGCTCCATTTTCCTCTCAGCAGCCCAGAGTACAGGCCATCCCTCCTGGTTGTGCCCATGACCTCTCTGTCACCCCTCTCAATCCTGCAGGGGTATAGGGACCCCAACTTCTGCTGGCCCACGGTGCAGCCTGTCTACTCCACACTGACGCTGACTCCCTTGTCTATGGTAACAGCCCTTCCTTGATCAGCCAGTCCCACCTGGTCCTTAGCATCCTGCCCTGCTGGGGTTCCTCTTCCTCATCTCCCAACACATCTTCCCTGGAGCTCGTGGACGTTCAGTACTGAGATGTCCAGGATCCAGGGGTAGTACAAGGAGTGCAAACGCAAAGGCACTGAGAGGATTGAGTGCTAGTAGAAGGAGAGAGATGTTCCTGAGGCTGCCGTAGGCCTGAGGGTTCCGTGGCCAACACGCAACAGAGGAGTCAGAGTGGAGGAGCTTAGGCTGGACCCAGGTCAGCCTCACAAGGAACCCGAGGCAGAGGGATCTCAGGGGTGAGTGAACGGCAATGCTTAGTGAGGGTTACCCCTCACACTTAAAAAGTTAAGGCTGATCTCAGAGTCTAGCCTTGAAGTGGAGTGAAGAGATTGTGGTCCTCTAGACACAAATGGTAACAATTAAATGGCTAGGTGTACCCCAAAACCCCACAAAGATCATATATCCCCCAGAAAGACATCCTGGTGTGAGAAAGGGCAACCATGACCCAAAACTGTTAGGGTTTTTCCTTAGCTCTTTGCCTCAGTAGCCCATAAAGCCATGTGGAGGCTCACTGGGACAGAAGTAGCCAGCATGCGCTCTGTCCCTGTCCTGGCATGAGTTACCTCCTCCACTCCCGGGTCCTCTGCCCTACCCTCAGCTGCCTAGAAACTGCACTCCTGACTCCATTCCTACCTTCTCATTCACACTTGATCATCGGGATGCCTTACACCGTCAACTTGACAGGAAGTAGAGTCACCTTGAGATCAGTCTCTGGGCAAGCCTGGGAGGAATTTTCTAATTAAATCTCTTTAGTTACATTAATTAAAGTAGGAGGACCCAAATGAAATAAAGAGGAGAAACAGTGCCAGGAACCAGCATTCATCACTGTTTCCTGACTGTGAATGCCGTGTGACCAGCTGCCTCACACACCTGTCACCATGCCTCCCCACCACGATGGACTGTACTCTCAAACTGTGAGCCATAAGAAACCCTCCCTCGCCGGGCGGTGGTGGCGCATGCCTTTAATCTCAGCACTTGGGAGGCAGAGGCAGGCAGATCTTTGTGAGTTCAAGTCCAGCCTGGTCTACAGAGTGAGATCCAGGAAAGGCACAAAGCTACACAGAGAAACTCTGTCTCAAAAAAAAAAAAAAAAAAAACCCTCCCTCCCTTAAGTCGCTTCTGTCGGGATAGCTTATCACAGCAACAAGACAAACGACTAACAAACCATGAAATCCATATTCTCAGGCATGACCTTGACCTTTCTCCCTGGAATTCCCATTTTCCACCCAGCCCACACCATCTGACCCAGGGCCCTTCCAGCCACACAGCACCCATCCATGAGGCTGATTGATCCTAGCCCTGTGAGCCAGAAGCCAGACCGACAAAAAACTGTCCCCTTTGTAAGTCTCAGCCCCGAAGATCTAAATTCAAGTGTGATAAAGGCCAAAAACACTAAACTAACCCCACAGAATGACTCGCTTGCTTCCTTGTCCCTGGAAGGATCAGCCCATTACATTTAATGGACTTTGATACTTCTTATTGCAGTCCATAAAGGCTATTATTAAAATGAAGGATGGTTCAGTTAAGTATCCCAGCCCTGGTACCTTCCTTTTCAGAGATACCCAAAGCAATTGGTGTCAGGATTCCACACGCGTTTTCCACATTAGCTACTGACACTGTCTCCTAAGGAGTTGTTTTCAAGATTTTATTGATCCCATTTTTCCCAAGTGTGGAGAGTGTGCCAGGCCAGGGCCTAAGCTGCAGGCAGATGTGGTGAAGCCCATGCATGCCCCGTGACATTCGCATGCTTAGCAAATGAGAGCAGCAACTCACTCTGAGCGGTTTGGTCCGACACTGCTGTGCCCATCATGGCAGAAGAATGAAGCCACTGGTCCCTGGACTTGATCTATGGAGTGTTAGCGGCAGCAGCTGGAGCCATATGCACTGTCTCTCTGTACAAGCTCCTTCTGCAAGGACTTGTCAACACACACGGTAAATGTGACACTGTGGATTTCTCACAGCTGGAGCCAAGACAGATACACCACCCACAGACAGAGATGTCGCCTGCCATTCTGGCCTACTTCTCCAGAGGATAAGTCAGAGTCCCTCCCTGGAGAGGCACTTTTGCAGGAGTCATGCTGGCCCCGGGGAGGCTAAGCAACACGTTAGCCGTGTGGACTCTTGCCCACACGGCCTTGGTTTCCTCCCCTGAAATGAGATGCTCAATTCGTCATCTCAAGGGGACCATCTGACCTTCAACACAAGGCCAAGTGTTTCTCAGACTCAGAAGGCTGAACTGTCAGCCACGAATCCCAAGTCATAAATTCCTGCTGAAGGTTGGTTTACATGGTGATGACATCTAAATAGCATGGAATATGGCTTTCATTGAGAAATTCCAATACTAGAACATGAATGGTTTCTATACCAACGTTCAGACAGGCCCTGTTAGGTGTAGATACAGGGAAGTGAGAGGAGAAAGGAGGAAGGAGAGAGGAAAAACACGCTGTGCATATTGTAAAATGCTTCCACAGTCCAGCAAGGAATTAGATGGGAAAGCAAGCAACTCTCCATCCCTCCCTAAACCTGGCTTCTCACATCTTCCTTTAAGCTGTGTTCTAACAGCTCCATGTACATCTCACCGAGAAAACGAAGTGTTTTACCCCTGTCCCAGCAGCCACTCTAACATAAGCTCACTCAAAAGGGAAACATATACGTGTGTGTGTGTGTGTGTGTGTGTGTGTGTGTGTGTATTTGGCTTTCTACAAACTTTTCCGAACATACAGAAACTATTGTAACAAGCATCCGTGTGTGTACCATCCAGATTTAAGATATGTTTGCCTTCTTTTGTTTGCTTCTGAGCCAGGAAGGAAGAAGGAGGAGAGGAGGGGGGAGGGAGGGAAGGAGAGAGGGGGAAAAGAGGAGGAGAAAAGGGAAAGAGAAGGGGAGGAGGGAGGAGAGGAAGGTAAAGGAAGGGAGAAGGGAGGAAGGCCAGCAGGGAAGGAGAGAGGTGAGGAGGGAAGGGAATAGGAGAGAGGAAAAGAAAGGAAGGGGAGGAGGGGAGGAGGAAGAAAAGAAATAAAATGCTTACAGCAGATACATAATATAAGATTCTAGATTTCATTCTATCTTCCCCAGAAGTACCCATTGTCCTGAAATTTGGCAAGGATGATTACATACACGTTTTTTCCTTTGTATCACAGGATTCCATATCCATAGACAATGCATGGTGGATCTGTGTGTTAAATACTGTGTAAATAGCGTGGTATCAATCATACTTCTTAAAAACATATTTATGCCAACTGGTCCTTGTTGACACAGGGGTAGCTTATGATCCATGACAAAAATGTCATAGATTGGGTGGCTTAATTGAACATTTACATACGACAGTTCTGGAGGCTAGAAAGTCTAAGTTCAAGATTTCTGGTGGTCAAGTCATTCCGTGACTCAGTGTCTGCTGAAGAGCCATTTCCTGGTTCACACAAGCCATCCTCTAGCTCTGACCTCACATGGTGAAAGGGTCAAAAGATATCTCTGGGTCCTCTTTATAAGGGCACTAATCTCATTTTTTGAGGGCTCCGCCCTCATGATCTGATCACTTCCCAAAGGCTCCACCTTCTGACACAATCACTCTGGGGATTAGAATTTCAAATATGAAACAGTCATCCTTAACATATTAGTTACAATTGCTGCATAGTACTCTGTTATATAACTAAACCGTGGGCAGTCACTCCACTCCTCCACTGAAGAAAACTAGAACATTTCCTGTGTGGTTTGGCTTTTGGAAGTTTAAACATAATAAGAAGTAATTGTGCGAATTCTTCTCCTGTCAGATCTGCGCCCACCTCACTTTCAACCATCTGTAGAGACATTGGTGAGAGAATATTACAAGCAGTCCCTACTCAAGGTTCATTCTGATTGTCTTACGTATACAATGTCCCAAGAAATGTCCACATGTCCACCTTGTGACTTCCAAGAATATATTTTTCTGAGAAAAAATTAACAATGGGATAACTGAACTACTTACAATTAAAACTTTTGTGCATCTAAAAAAATTGAAGCAAACCATTTTCTGACCAATAACACAAATGATAGACTCTTACCTCACAACTTAGCCAATGCTATGTAATTTTGGCAACCTGGGAGACAAAATGACAACCCAAATGATTTCCATGCCATGTTTAGTTTCTTCTTTTAACTCCTCCTGCATGAGCCAGAGAAGTTATTATAATATGTTTCTTCAGATGACTCTGAGCATGCTATTTTGCAGATCTCATATTTTAGAAGCATGTCAGGTCAAGTAAAAATGAGATTCAGGGTAGAATTTTTTAGGACTACCCCCAAGGAATGATTCTCTACAGTTGTCAAAATGGATGGATAATGGTGAGTGGATGGATGGATGGATGGATGGACAGATGATGGATGGATGGATGGATGGATGGACAGACAAATGGATGATGGATGGATGATGGATGGATGGGCAGATGGGTGGACAGAAGGAAGGAAGGAAGGAAGGAAGGAAGGAAGGAAGGAAGGAAAGAAGAAAGGAAGGATTATGCATGGATTGATGATGGATGGACAGACAGATGGAAGGATGGATGGATGGGTGATGGATGGATGGATGATGGATGGATGGATGGACAAATGGATGGATGGATGGATGATAGATGGATGATAGATAAATGGATGGATAGTGGATGGATGGACGGGTGGATGGATGGATAGATGGATGGATAGTAAGAATATGGCTCTATGGGCTACCAAGGCCAGAAGAACAAATTTCAGACTTCATTCCCTTAAATCCCAAGAGAATTTCTAAGGGAAGATCTACCATGTCAACAAAATCAGCTCTTTCACATTCTTGACTCATGAAATGTTCAGGTTTGATCTTGTTCTCTCTAGTACCATCCAGACCCCAAAAGTCTTCTCACAACCAAAGATGACATTGGGTCTAGCTTGAACATTTGAAATCTCAAAGCCCCCACACACACCCCCCGACACACTTCCTCCAATAAGGCCACACCCACTCCAACAAAGGCACACCTACTTCAACAAGGTCATACCTATTTCAACAAGGCCATACCTCCTAATCCCTGTCAAGTAGCACCACTCCTTAATGACCAAGCATTGAAATCTATGAGCTTATGAAGCCATTCCTATTCAAACTACCACACACAGAGTCACAAAGGATGTGCTTAGAATGGACAATCCTGGTGGTGGACAAAAGGCTCAATTTTGCCTGCATGACTGGGCAATCCAGTCAAGGCTAGTCCCCAAAGAAGGCATGTGGGATGGACCTATGGTGAAGGTAGACATTTTCCAAAAAAATCCAAAAGGAGAAAATCTGAGAAGGGCTAGTACTTACTATATGGAGGCAAGTGCCTGAACCATCAGGAAAGGGGCGAAGTGACTCACATCAAATACCTCAGCTTTTCAGAATGCTGAGGACCTTACTGGAGAAGGCCCTGCTGGCATTGCTGGGGGGAAGGGAGGGACTTTGAGCTCCAGCTGGGAAAGAGCTGCTGGTAGCACCTCCCCCCATTCTTCACCCATCAGCCTATCCAGGTCAGAGTTCCCAGGGCCCTGGCAGATATAGCATGCATGATGCAGGAGGGAATCCATGTGGGGATCCCTGACTGGTTTCGGGCTCCCACGCCCTCCTCTAACTTCCCACCCTGGCCTCATTTCTAGCCCCTGGAAACTCCAAACTCACTCTTTCTAGGGCCCAGGCCCTGCATGCTCTCTCTCTCTCTCTCTCTCTCTCTCTCTCTCTCTCTCTCTCTCTCTCTCTCTCTCGTGTGACCGACTTCCTCCCATCTCTTAGATCTTGGCCCAGTGGTCAGTTTCCCAAAGAGAGGCTTTATATGACAGCTTTACTCTAGAGCTCCTTCATTGGCTCCACTTCCACACAAGCCCAGTTTGTGTCATTACCAAAAATGACCTGTTTATTCTTGACACGAACTTACTCCATACTGTTTATTGAGCACATGTTGGGTACCACACACTATTAGGGTGCACAGATATGATGGTGATCCTGACACAGTCACTGCCAACCAAGAATCGTTCCATTAGTGAACATCAGAAAGCAATCATAAAGAATAAAATATTCAAAAGGACTAAGATCCACAAAGGAAGCATTCAGAGGGAGACCAAGACAGAGGAGGTGTGCTACTTTAATTTGGTTCATTTAGGAACAAATCTCCGAATAATGATAACGGTAGAGTCACGTAGAGTCACGGAGGGTCGGAGGAAGCAATGCACCATGGGAAGAGCACTCCAGGCAGAGAACACAGCAGTGCAAAGGTCCTGAGGCAGGACTGGACTTGGAGACTTCAAAGAACAGCTACTGCCAGGAGGGTGTGATGAGTGAGAAGGAAAAACAGAAAAAAAATCAGGTGAGGCCTTCCTAGCCTGTGGTCATGGGCTTCATGGAAAACAAGTGTAACAGGAAGCCTTCTGGGCCTCCATTAGGACTGTGACCCCTGCCCTGCTAGAGTGTGAGATCCATGAGAACACATTCATCAATCTCATATGGGCCCTGAATCCCAGTCCAGTAGTGCCTAGCCCATTAGAGATGTCACATAAATACTGTGGGTGATTGATTTCTTTCTGCTGAGTCCCTTCTCGGGCTGGGCAGACACACTCTAGCTGAATGTTGGCATGCCAGTCTCCTGCCTGACCACACCGTGTTTCTCTTGTGTCCCATTTGATCCCCGTTCACAACAGGGATGTTTTCACAGGTCTGAAGCAGCAGAGATGACCTCGTCACTTACTACATCAGCTTCATTGTGTGAGTTACAGCACGGTCACGCATTTCCACCCGGAGATTAAGGCAAACTTGAGTTTCAAAAGCATCGCTGGCTCCGGCCCCCAGCACTCCATAAACCACTCGTGGTGGGGTTGCAAGGTTTGATTTTCCACACCCTGAGCTCTGTGGCTGCTGGAGAGAAGATTCTCTTCCAGGGCACACTTAGAAAGCTTTGGACTGTTTTTTCACATCTGGAGCTGGTCGGTTTTATCACTGAGTTCATTGTTGGCCTTCATCGATTCTGAGATGCTAGAAGTTGGATAATTTTACCTTTCCCTTGGTCAATTTATCCAGAGATGCTAGGAGCAACTGACCAGCAACATCATTTTCCCATAAGTTGTCAAAAGTTTTATGTACAGAGTCACCAAATCCGTTACCTCCCACAATTGGTGAATCAAGATAGCCAAATGCATGTGTCTCCTTAAGTTTGTAAAATAGTTCACACCATGGGTTTTCTGTAATCTCTGAGCTTCCAGGAGAGGCTTCAGTAACTGCAGGTGCTGGCAAATTGGAAACCCCATTCTAGGTACTTAAAATTCATCCTTATACTTCTGTATCAAAATCTGTATTAACTGGGGTCCTCTAGAACGATAGAACTTATATATGTATATATATACATGTATATATTTTATTAGAGTGGCTTACAGGCTGTGGTCCAGCTGGTCCAATAATGCAGATCTATCAATGGAAGGCCCAAGAATCCAGTAGCTGTTCAATCCACAAGGCGGGATATCTCAGCTATTTCTTCCCTATACTCTGGAATCCCAAATAAGTAGATTTTAATTCCAGAGAAGGAACAGACTTGCCAGTGAGAGTAAGGGCAAGAAGGCAAAGAGAGCAAGCATGTCCTATGTCCTTTATCTAGACTGTCAGCAGAAGGTGTGGCCCAGGTTAAAGGTGTACCTTTCTACCTCAATGATGCAGATTAGAAGTGGATCTTCCCACTTCAAATGATTGCATTTAAAAAAAAAAATCCCTCACAGGTGTGCTCAGCCATTTGGGTTGTAGTTAATCCAAATACAGTCAAGTTGACAACCAAGAACAGCTGTCACAGTCCACCAGAGAACACACACGGACACTCTTAGAGCTGAATAGAAAGTCTGTATTGCTGGACATTGCTGCACAGGGAGCGTGTCCAAATCAAGTTCCACAAGAAGTGGAACTACAGAAGCCGAAAAGCAAAGTTAGCACATTCAGGGACTTTCCTGGACCCTGGAACCACGGACTGGGACTTCCACGGATTAGGTCTTGGCTCCTATTTTGGCAGGTGCTGGTGCCTATGTGCTAGGTTCTAAGGTCAGCATGGCGCCCCCAGAGATGAGCCCCCCCAGCATGGCGCCCCCAGCATGGCTTCAGTTGTGCTAAGGTCTGGGACTCCATTACAGTGGTGCACCCCTGTAATCCCAGCACTTGGGAGGAGAAGGCTGGAGGATCAAAAGTTCTAGGTCATCCTCAGCTATGTAGCAAATTCAAGGATAGCCTTAGCTACATAAAATCCCATCAAAAGAATAAGAAGGGAGAAGGCGGAAGAGGAAACGGGGAAGGAGGGGGAGAAAAAGGAGGAGGAGGAGGTACACCACCTTCTACTTCACAGTACTAAAAAACTCCCTCCCACTCAGGGTGCCACTTGGATCCCTTCAATCCTTCAAGGTCCTACCACCAATAGGCCTGCCTCCAGGACCACAAAAGATGGAACCGGGGGAGATTCCCGACGGTTAGCATGCACAAGTGCCCTCTCACTTTTAACACCTAGACACCGGAAGTTCTCTGTGAAGTGGTGGGAATGGCCTTCTGAATCTGCCTGCATCTCCGCCAGCCTCATAAACCCTTAAAGGGAAGCGCAGGGGCGGGGACACAACAGCAGTTTTCCAACCAGCCAAAAGCAAATTATACCTGCACAGCATAATTGGAGTTAATGAGTAGTTTTATGTTTTGCTAATCAAATCACCATATTGACGGGGTTTATCAGCAGAAATACAATGTTAATTACTAAGGAATGATAAAAAATTAATGCAACTCTGAGGCAGCATCCCACGCCATGGGTGGGAAGACCCGTGTGGATGGTGAGAAAGCTGACCATTACTCCTTTTAATGAGTCCAGCAGCCTCCAGGCACAGGGGCTGAGCAATGTTTATTTGCCATCTTTAATTAAATGTGGTTCAAGGAGCAGAAGGTTCAAGAGCCATGAGTTTCCTAAGTGAGCCAACTCGGGTTTCCACAGAAGGAATAAAGCTGTAGTTTTTTGAGACATTCCCCAAAGTCCTTCTTATTGGTAGAGAGGTTGCCCCTTGACAGCAAGAGTAAATCCAAGGTCAAAGGGTAAACTTTACTCAGATCTGAAAAGCTAATAGCATGGACACTCTCCCAGTCGAAGGAAGTGTGATGACTAAGTTCCTTGAGATGGAAGATCCGTCCACTGTGAGTGGCACCATTCCCTGGGCTAGGGTCCTGGACTGTATGAAAAGGAGAAAGTGAGCTGAGCACCAGCATCCACTCTTTTGCTTCCTGACTGCAGATGCAGTGTGACCAACTGCATCAGGCCCCTGTTGCCATGACTCCCACAGTGATAAACTGTACCTGGAACTGGAAGCTGAAATAAGACTTCTCCTTTTGTCTTTTGTCAGAGTATTTTATCACAGCAACAGAAAAAGTCCTCTTCCTGGCAAAGGACTAAGCAGGGCCAGGTATTGCTGCGAGTTTCTTAAATCAGTACCATATCTGGTGTTTGGTAGGACAAGCTGTGTTCCCCTCTCACAGCCCTCCCCACCAGCCCCTCAATGTGGCAACATCCTGCAAGAGAACAAAGTCTTCCTGTTGCTTTCACTCTGTTCCTCAAGGGACCACAGTGGTGTTTGTACATCTTCCAAAACCAAGGACTGATCAAGCAAACATTAGCAACAATGAAACAAGGAAGAAAAATGGCTGCTGGGAGAAGGAGAATTAGCTTCTCCCAGAGATGAGCCCCCTTATCAGTTGTCCAGTGAAGAGCAGTCAGCCCTGAGACCGTATACACACCACCAACAAGGATGAACTCAGCAGCTTGTGTGTGTGTGTGTGTGTGTGTGTGTGTGTATGTGTGTGTGTGTGTGTGTGTATGTGTATGTGTGTGTGTGTGTGTGTGTGTGTGTGTGTGTATAAAAGTAATAAAGAAAAAGAGGCTATCCACTAGAAGGGGGCATGAAGGGGTTCTAGGGAGGACATCTGGGAGGGGCTGGAGGGAGAAAAGGGAGGGATGAAATTCTATTTTTAATAAAAAAAACATAGCCAGGTGTGGCAGTGCACTCCTTTAATGCCCGTCCTCTGTAGGCAGAGGCAGTCAGGTCTCTGAGTTTGAGATCCTGTTCTACAGAGTGATTTCCAGGACACCCAGAGCCACACAAAGAAAACACACTTTCAAAAATGTATTTAAAAAAATAAAAAAGAAGCCAGGCGGGAGTGGCATACACCTTTAATCCCAGTACTCATTTGGGAGGCAGAGGCAGGAGGATCTCTGTGAGTTCAAGGTCAGCCTGGTCTACAGGCACCAAAACTACACAGACAAACCCTGTCTGGAAATAAATAAATAAATAAATAAATAAATAAATAAATAAATAAATAAATAAATAAATAAATAGCAGGGCAGTGGTGGTACACACCTTTAATTCCAGCACTTGGGAGGCAGAGACAGACAGATCTCTGAGTTCAAGGCCAGCCTGGTCTATGGAGCAAGCTCTAGGATAGCCAGGGCTACACAAAGAAACCCTGTCTTGAAAAAACAAAAGGAAGAGAAGGAAGAGGAAGAAGAGGAAGAAGGAAGGAAAGGAGGGAGGGAGGGAGGGAGAGAGGGAGGGAGGAGGAAAAGAAGTTAGGCTTTTTTTTTTTTTTTCAGTTGACTCTTGGTTGAATTACCAGCTAGCTGAAACTTCTCAGATTTTTGTTTTTCTCTAACAAGTTGGGAATCTTCTTCTCTGTTTTTCTGCCATCTATTCTGTGAAGCCAAGAATACAAGATGCCAGGGTCCAGAAGTGCCCGTGGAGCACCTGCCCTCAGCATCACTCAGCAGGCAAGCACACCCTGCCCACTTCTCCACACCAGGCCTCAGGACCTGGAGGGATTTTGATAGTTGCCTGCTCAACCCCCACCCCGGTGTCCAGGGTCTTTTGGAATGAGTCACCCTGACATACACCCCAGGCTTTGCGTTGACAGAGCAGGCTCACACACGTCATCTCATTTCAATCTCACCGTCCCACAAGGTGAGTGTGGGCCACCTTGGTGTTTTGGCGAAGAGCTGAATTCTGCCTACAGCCTGAGTAAACTGAAAACTGGATAGTCTCCAAGAGGAGTCCTCACCTGATAGTACAGTGTTCCCACCCCCTGACTGTAAGAACCCGAGCAAAGGATGCAGCTCAGACCACCACCACCCACCCACCCCACCCCCAACAGAAAGCGTGAAATCCTACTTTAGAAACCCCCAGAGCCCATTTCTTTCTCCTGCAGGTTGCTGAGCTGCACCGGGTGCATAGCTTTCCTTGCCAGGAGCTCAACAAGGTGCTTGAGAACTTGCACAGAAGTTTCAAACACCAGGCAAGGCATGCGGTGTATGTAAATAGTCTTCCCACCCTCCCCTCATCTCAGGGGAGCCACAGAGCTGAGGAACAGCAGAAGGCCCAGATGACACACTTTTGGACCTCACCTGGAGTTTCCCTCAGTCCCTATGTCTGGAACTTATCAGTTGCTGCTGCTACTGAGACCCTCACTAACTCAAACAGGAGGTCGAGTGAGTTTTAAGGAGCCAAGCCCGTCAATGAAAACCTAACGTGTTGTCTCACACTGTGCCTGCCCAACCTGTGGCGCGCTCTTATGTGCTTGTTGAGATGGTCTCACTATGCAGTTCAGGCTGACTTGGAACTCCCAATGTAACCCACACTATCCGTAAATTTGTGATCCTCAACCTCCAGGGTTACAGGAATGGCCCCCACCACACCCACCTTACAATGCAGTCTGGCTCCTCCATCTTCTGGTTCAGAGAGCAAGACTCTAGGAAGGTCAATTACCTGCCCTCGGGTGACTACTAGCTCCTCCATGTAGAACTGGGAGCAAGCTAGCTCCTTCTGAAGCCAGTGAGCTCTCAAGAAGAGCTTGCTGTGTAGGAGACAGAGACAAGGTCCTCAGGAATATGAAAGTGAAATCAATTCACACCTGTTTAGATGATATTTGCTGATGATTTTTATGTCTATGTGTGTGTGCCTATGTGAGTTTATATGCACTATGCATGTGCAGTGCCCAAGGAGGCCAGAGGAGGGCATCTGACCCCCTGGAACTCAGGTTACAGGCAATTGTGAGCAGTGAGATGGGGGTGATGGGAAATAAAACCAAGTCCTCTGAAAGGGTAGCAAGTACTCTCTTAGCCACAACTGAGACATCTTCTCAGCATCTCAGTTCTCGTTTGCATCTAATCAAGAGGACTGGTGATTGACAGGAAGAGGCAGTTAAGGAGAGCCAGGACTGACCCTTGTTAAACTAATGAACAACACAGACAAAAATGGCCTGATAGCACAGAGACAGGACCTCAGAGGAAAAGTGTGTGTGTGAGGGGGGGGGAGGGGATCCTGAGTTCCGTGTGCACAACAGGAGACAAGAAGGTGGCTGGAGTGTGGGTTAAATCAGGGAGGATCTTAGTCTAAAGTAAACAAATGGAGGGATTCACACTCAGGGCAATAAAGGTTTGTGTGTGGAGGAGTTCCATGGTCCTAGGTGTGCATCGAAGCCTACGTGTGCATAATGATCTGCAAGCAGGAATGTGTCCCCTACTGCTCAGCTCAGTGCAACGATAACTCGGCCTTTTCTTCCCACAGTTAGAGCGATTTACCAGAACAGATCTCCAAGCACTAATAAAACACGGAAGAATTGGTTTCATTAGCCTAAAGTCACATGGGCCTATGACCAGTAGGGTGCTGAGCCACATTTGAAGCACACACGTGTGCACATGAACCTATGTGTACAACATGGAGACAAATAGGTCCATAAAGCCTGGGGGATGATTTAGCTGATTAGGCACTTGCTTTGCAAGCTGAGGACCTGAGTTTGATTCCTGGAATGCACGTAAACAACAACAATAATAATAATAATAAGCCAGGCTTGGTGGCATGCTCTGGTGGTCCCAGCACTACAGAGACAGAGACCAGAGGATCCTTGGGCTAGTTTGTCAGCCAGCCTAGACAACTTGGTGAGTTGCAGACCAGCAAAAGACCCTGCCTAAAAAGTACACAGTGCCTGAGAAATGTCCTCCCATCTCCATATGGACAAGCGCACATGTCCATATATACCCCACCCACGCATACCTCCACATACTTGTACACACACATTCAAAGGAAGGAACTAGTCTATGGATAAAGGATGCTCTATCCTGCGGGCCAGCACTGCCAGCCGTGTGCACAGGACAGGTGGTGACAGCGATGATGATGGCTGTGCTCCTGAAACGATGTGTGCCTCGCTCACATTTTACACAAGAGCAGTTAACTCCCTGCGTTTGCAGTTCCTGTCATCTCTGAAGAATGATAGATTTCCTTTCTATCAGTGAGAGACCCATGAGCCCACTCGTGACTATGCGCGGCCTGTGCCTCGGGCCGCTAGGTGATGGGGTCTGAAGGACCGAGGCATTCTGAGCTCCAGCAGAGCCCTGGCTAGCTGGCTCTTTGTGGGTGGAGCCACCTGAGGGAGCTTCCTGCTGGAGGAGGGGACTCCCCTGCCTGCGGATGGCTACAGTAGAGTGGCCATAGCTGAGGCGCAGCTTCAGGGACCACACCCAAGGTCAACAGGCTCAGCACTTGATCTTCAAGGTGGTTGCCATTCTGTCTCTCAGCCCTCCTCCCTCCCAGCTCCTCCTCCTCGGCCCTGCTCAAGCAAAGAGGAGATCAGGGCTTGGATCCTGAAGACTGTACAGCTCAGCAAAAGGAACGTGAGCTTTCAGCCTAGGCATCTGGATTCCAGCCTGGCTCTCACTCTCCTTCGGTGGATCCAGTGACTTCTCCTCCTCCTCCTCCTCCTCCTCCTCCTCCTCCTCCTCCTGCTCCTCCTCCCCCTCCTCCTCCTCCTGCTTCTCCTCCTCCTGCTTCTCCTCCTCCTCCTTTTTCCTCTCTCCCCTTTCTCTCTCTTTAGAGGCAGAGTTCCTCTGTGTAGCCTTGGCTGTCCTGGAACTAGCTCTATAGACCAGGTTGGCCTCGAACTCACAGAGATCTGCCTACCTCTGCCTCCTGAGTGCTGGGATTAAAGGTGTGTGCTACCACCGCCCGGCTGATTTATCCTCTTTTAATGGAGACAAGGTTGGTTGACTTCAAGGAGACTGGAATGTATTAAGAATCTGGTCCACTGAAAGCACGTGGTTAAGCATTAACGGCCAGCCGGCACGGTCCTGCTGTGGGATGGTCTGTATGTCAAGTGTGTTGCTGATTGGTCAGTAAATAAATCACTGATTGGCCATTGGTTAGGCAGGAAGTATAGGCGGGACAAGGAAAAGAATTCTGGGAAGTGGAAGGCTGAGGGAGAGACACTGCCAGCCGCCACCATGACAAGCCGCATGGGAAGATCCCGGTAAGCCACGAGCCATGTGGCAAGGTATAGATTAATGGAAATGGATTAATTTAAGATATAAGAACAGTTAGCAAGAAGCCTGCCACGGCCATACAGTTTGTAACTAATATAAGTCTCTGTGTTTACTTGATCGGGTCTGAGTGGCTGTGGGACTGGCGGGTGAGAGAGATTTGCCCTGACCATGGGCCAGTCAGGAAAACTCAAGCTACACGGTCCCTTTCCTTAGAGCAAACTGAACGTCAACAATAATGCTGACATCCTTGGGGGGGTTGGGCAGGTATTGCAGGAAGCCAGAGAACTTCTTGGGGGGTGTATAAGCTGTTTGAATAATTTAGAGCTGAAACACCAAGCATCATGATCCTTCCAAGGCTTGAAGTGGCAGCCAGGGCATCAGCGGTCCCTCCTCATGTCACCAGTACAAGCCTGTTCCACCTTCCTTTTAGTGGTAAAGGGAAATGATCAGCTAGACTGAGCCTGCTCGGAGGCCTGGTATGACCTGAATTCCTCCCTGTATAAAGGTTTGGTCTGATCATTGGCTTCCTTTGGATACAATGGTCGCTTAACAACCCAGTACTTCCTCTCATAGCCACGGTTGTGGTGTGGATCTTGCATCTGCTCCAAGGTCCCCTGTGTCAAGGACCTGGTCCCTAGGGTGGTGCTATTAGGAAGCAGTGGTACCCTTAAAAGGCAGAGCTTAGCTGACATCTTTAGATCACTGGACACACTCTTGAAGGGAGTTGTGAAATCTCACTCTCTTCCTCTTCCTCTTCCTCTTTTTGCTGGCTATTAGGTGAGCCAATTTCCTCTGTCATGAGCTTCCCCCATGATGTTCCACCTCATCCCAGGACTAAAGCAATAGGGCTGACTGTGGACCAGAA
The DNA here is from genome assembly GCF_949786415.1 of Peromyscus eremicus. Classification (NCBI taxonomy): domain Eukaryota; kingdom Metazoa; phylum Chordata; class Mammalia; order Rodentia; family Cricetidae; genus Peromyscus; species Peromyscus eremicus. The sequence continues at coordinate 54,016,857 of NC_081430.1, read as the reverse complement.
CCTCTGACATTGTGAGCCCTGATCCCTTCCTCTGTATAAGTTCACCACATCAGCCATTTTGCTCTAGTAACAGGAGGTTAGCACACTCACCTCATCTGACAAGGTTTCCTGAGACATGTGGTCTTCAGCATCAAAGATTCCAACAACCAACCAACGTGCCTATGAAAGTCTCCAAGATAATACAGTCGGAATTTCCTCAGTGAGACCCAATAAAGGATTACTACTGCAAGCCAAGTTTGCAAGCAGCTCCATAGAGATTCAAACCTTGACGAAGATCACAAACATTCCAGAGGCCCTGATTTCCTCCATTAAAGAGTAGAAAGTTACCAAAGAGCTGGTGAGATGTACTATGATTCCTAGGCCATCCCAGGCCTGGCTCTTGCTAGGCACCAGCCCCTCTACCCATGCAGGTCAGCCCCTAGCCAGGACCTTGGAAGGGAAAGTAATGCCTCTGCACTCCTAATCCAGAGGTATGACTCTGTGCAACAGCACAGTTCAGAAAGCAAGAACGAGATACAAGGCCTGGGGACTGTTTAACACATCACTTACCAAATCACCAATGCTTCTTTCCAGAATGTGCTATTGTCTTGACTGTCCCCAAAATGGGCATTTGTCAAAGGACATCAGGACAGGATATGTGAGTATATCTGAAAACTGAGATGATTCTGGCCAGAGCCAGAGTCCCACTTCACCCTGGGGGTTCCCTTCTGAATTACCACAAGGGTGTCGGGGCCTCATTTGAATATCCCAGTCATTAATCCCAGGCACTAGCTGCGGGCTGTTTCAGCTCTTTGGGTATTTTGAATACATTTTAAGGATCATTGCAAATTTGATTGCCATCAATAAAATTGCAAACAATATAATTATATTTGTTTGCTTGTGTCTAAATAGGTGCACACATGTGAAATGTGAGCATGGTAAGATAAGCCACCAGGAGCGCCTGCACCTGTCTGTGCCCTCAGATGCATATAGGTTCATACCTACACAGCGCACAATGCACTTATATAGCTTGCAAAAATAATCTACTTCTTCTATGCTGTACTGGGGAGGAAAAAAAACATCAAATCTAAGCACGGAGGAAGTGCAAAAAAACCCATGTATCATTCACCTGATTTCAATTGTGCCTCCCTTTGAACCTCAGCCAAATCATTTTGTACATTAAAAATTGGTCAGGGATGATAAGATTCCATTTTCATGGTTGGTAATGCAGAACCAGGGAAAGAATACAATTACAGACCCCTGAGTAAACTCTGCGAATGTCAACTTGATGTAAGTGATCAAGTGTCGACAAAGGGGTCTGGGGACGGAGGGGGCTGGGAGACGAGCAGAGAGCTGAACTCCAAAGGAGAGAGAAGAGACAGACAGACAGAAAGAGGGAACAGGGTAAGCGAGAGGGAGGGAGCATCCCTGGCAGACCATCGCTGGGTTGAAAGCATGGTGCTCCAGGGGATCGGGGATGGATGTTTAAAGTACTTGTTCCTGGCACATTCTCATAAGGTTTTGAAGCTAAATGTTCATTCCCCAGGCATTTGCAAAGAACCCACTTGAGCCAGTCAATGCCCAGCAACGAGGGTAAAACAGGATGGTTCCTTACCGCTCCGATGAGTTCCACTGCATCTCCCCCAAGGATGCATGCAGCCAAAGCTCAGAGAGGGGCTGTGCTGTCACTGGGGATTTGGTGCCTAGACAAAGGTCCTTCCCCAGAGTAGAAACCTAGCAGGCCCAGGCAACTCCTCTCACCATTGCCCAGGTTACTGAGGTACCCCATGCCACTTGGAGGGTTCCTCTGGTAGGATAGCAAGATTCAGGACAAATGGGAGATGGTCATGAGGTGAAACACTCCCAGATCACAATATATAAGAAAATGGGAGTGGAAGACTGGCTCAGATGATAAAGCGTTTGCCTCACAAGCATGAGGACCTGAGTTTGGATCCCCAGCACCTGTGTTGTGGTGGTTTAAATAAGACTGGCCCCCACAGGCTCATCTATTTGAATTGCTCAGTCACCAGGGAGTGGAACTGTTTGGAAAGGATTAGATGGTCTTGTTAGAGGAACTGTGTCACTGAGGTGGGCTTTGAAGGTTCAAAGGCTCCCACCACGCTCCCACCATGCTCCCACCATGCTCCCACCATATTCCCACCATATTCCCACCATGCTCCCACCATATTACCACCATGCTCCCACCATATTACCACCATGCTCCCACCATGCTCCCACCATATTCCTACCATGCTCCCACCATGTTCCCACCATATTCCCACCATGCTCCCACCATGCTCCCACCATGCTGATAATGGATTAAACCTCTGAAACTGTAAGCCATCCTCAATTAAATGTTTTCTTTTACAAGAGTTGCCATGCTCATGGTGTCTCTTCACAGCAATAGAACAGTGACTAAGATTCATGTTAGAAGAAGGAAAAGGAGGAGGAAGAGGAAGAGGAGGAGGAGGATGACGATGACGATGACAATGAGAATGAGAAGAAGCTGGGATGTGGACTCCTGGCAGACAGGTAGAGTCCCAGAACTTATTGAGCAGCTATCTAACCAAATAGATGAACTCAGATTCAGAGAAGGATCCTGTCTCAACATATAAAATGGAGAGCGACTGAGGAAGACAGCCAGCATTGACCTCTGGCCACCATGCACACACTCATATATGTGCACATGCACCTACACACATACATACACACATATACAACAGAGAGGGGGGGAGGGAGGGAGGGAGGGAGGGAGGGAGAGAATGTAGTGGGAATTCACTCTGTCCATGACCTTGGGCTATCTGGCCTGATAAAGATGGTGCTTCTTATCTGCCTATGTGACCACTTAAAAGAGAGGAGAAAGGGGGTCATGGTCTCTTGGGTGGTGAAGACCAGATTGGATGGCATGAAAGCAGCGTTTGATTGGTCCCCAGCTTTCCAAGGACTCTGCAACTGGATTTATTTTATCCTATATCAGTGAGTCTGTTTTCCCCATAGAACCCCTTAATAAATTTATATATATATATATATATAGATAGATAGATAGATAGAGAGAGAGAGAGAGAGTGTATATATATATATATATATATATATATATATATATATATATATAGAGAGAGAGAGAGAGAGAGAGAGAGAGAGAGAGCACTGAGGCTCTCACCACAAGTGACGCCCAACATGGGGCACCATTTGTAGCTAGAAGTTTTGCAGTCCTACCTGGCCCCGTGGTCTGGACCCACCCACAATCCCACAGCCACTTATAAAATAATTGCTCAGAGGCTTAAATATTAATTACAAACTGTTTAATCTATGGCTTGGGCTCCTTACTAGCTAGCTCTTATATCTTAAATTAACCCATTTCTATTCATCTATGTATTGCCACGTGTCTCATGGCTTTACCTGTGTTTCATTATATCTTGCTTCCCTGGGCGGCTCTCAGTGTCTCCTCTGACCCTGCCTTTCTCCTCCCTGTATCTCTGTTTGGATTTCCCACCTGCCTCTAAGCTGCCTTGCCATAGACCAAAGCAGCTTATTTATTACCCAATGGCAACGTGTATTCACAGCATACAGAAAGACCGAGAGCCTCGGTGGTATATATATATATATATATATATATATATATATATATATATATATATATAAATTTATTAAGGGAAAAACAGACTCACTGATACAGAATAAGAGAAATCCAGTTACAGAGCCCTTGGAAGGCTGGTACCAATCACATAATGCTTCACGCCACCCGATCTGGTCTTCACCACCCAAGAGACCACAACCCCCTTTCTCCTCCTTATTAAGTAAGCAGATAAGAAGCACCATCTCTACACCATCTCTATCAGACCAGATAACCCAAGGTAATAGGTGGAGTGAATTCCCCCTATAAGAGAGAGAGACTAGAAAAAGAACTGGACTGCTTGGAGACACAAAAGCTATCAGGAATGACACTGTCATCAGAAACTTAAAAGGCCGTTGAGAGCTGAGGTTGACTAAAGTACACTGAGCTCCTTGAGGGCTTTGCAGGTGATACTTTTCACTCAGGCCCAGGTGACAGAAATGGCTGGAGTGGACTCCTGGGCCTCCTTCAGAGGTGTAGCTAATGCTAGACCCAGCTGCTCTGGAAGGCATGGCAGAGGTTAGCCGGTCACTCACAGACCACTGGAAGGTGCAATCCTGCAATGGTGGAGAGCATTGGCTAGAATCCAGGTAAGTGCAGCTTTGGGGAAAGAGGGGACAGACAGGAAGTGAGTCCAGGAGGTGAGGCTGCTGAGATGGTTCCATCTGTAAGGTGCCCATCGCAAGTGCATGAGGACCTGAGCGCAGGGTCTCAGAACCCTGCTGTGGGATGTCTCTGTATGCTGTGAATATGTGTTGCTCCCATTGGCTAATAAATAAAGCTGTATTGGCCTATGGCAAGGCAGATTAGAGGCAGGCAGGAAATCCAAGCAGAGATACGGAGAGAAGAAAGGAGAGTAGGGAGAGACACCTGGCCAAGGCCCAAGGAGCAGCAAGATGCCAGCAAAGTGATAATGCCACGACCACATGGCAAAACATAGATCGATAAAAATGGGTTAATTTAAGATGAAAGAGCTAACTAGCAAGAACCTGCTATAGGCCATACAGTTTTAAATAATATTAAGCCTCTAAATAATTATTTTATAAGCTGCTACAGGACTGCGGGGCCAGGTGGGACCAGAGAAATGTACTACAGAACCCAGGTAAAAGCCAGGCATGGCGACATATGCCTGCCCAAGACAGGAGAATCCCTGAGGCTGGTTAGCCAGCTGAGCCTCCTCTGTGAGCTCCCAGCCTGTGAGAGACCCTGTCTCAAAAAAACAAAATGGATGGTATAGATTGACCTCTTGCCTCCACGTGCACACATAAGTGCACACACACCTGCACAGACATGCATGAGCACCTGCACATAGACATGTCACAGCATATACACGCAAGACCTGCCTTCTACGTCTCTTTTATTGTTCTGTCTCCTTTTGGGCCACCCTACTTCCACTAAACAGAGCCACACAGAGACATCCCAGAGTCCCCCAGGTCTTGACCTGTTTCTGCTCTTTCCTTTGTTGGCATGAGCATGCATTCTCTCCAGTACTGGGCAGCATGTGCAAGGCACTTCTCTAGGCTCTGAAGCTGCACAGCTGTGTAGGACACAAAGGATCTCTGTGATGGACCTCATCCATGAAGGCCGGACACTTGGGGAAGACTCAAGTGTGACTCGGGAGGTCATGACACAAGAGGATCCTCTTCCCCTTTGACACCTGGACGTCTTCAGTGCTCATGAAGGACACTCGGAGCATGTGACCTCTAAAAACAAGCTCCACCAAACCAAGGCGAAGACCGTGTCTTCCCTCAGGCTCTCCTGCTGTGGATGCTGGTTGTTATGGTGATGGGGGAGGCAGAATGAAGTCGCTGGCAACAGGCCAATGAGGCTTCACCTTAGGGAAGGCCTTGCCTGCATTTCTTCTTTGGAGGCAGGCTGGGAAGTGTGTAGCTGTCCCTGGGACATTAGACTGTCAGTCTCGGGTGCTGAGCTTCTGGATGCCATACTGGTCAGTTTCTCACCACCTAGGTGGGAGGTAAGGGAGCTAGAGAGATCTGAAGGTGGACTGACTCTCTCTCTCTCTCTCCCTCTCCCTCTCCCTCTCCCTCTCCCTCTCCCTCTCCCTCTCCCTCTCCCTCTCCCTCTCCCTCTCCCTCTCCCTCTCCCTCTCCCTCTCCCTCTCCCTCTCTCTCTCTCTAACAGTGTATTTATTGTCAGTTTCAGAAATGTCTACAGTGTATTGGGATCATACTCTCTGCATTACCCCCTCTGATCCTATCTCCACTCGTAACAACCTGCTCTTCTGCCCCGCTTGTCTCCTCCAACTTTGATATCGTTGTGGTGTGTGCAGGTCTTGCATAGGCAGTCAAAGCTGCAGTGTGTTCATGACCACAACAGCCATGTCCTAGCCAGAGGACAGCTTTTCACTGACGTTCCTCCCCACCTGCCTGCTGTTAAAATCTCTTGGGTCTCTCTTCCAGCATGTTCCCTGGACCTTGGAGGGAGTGCTATAGCCAGTGTGGGATCCTGTGACCCTGGTTATGTCACAGAATTCCCTCTTCTCCCTTGGCTTCTTCTCAAAGGAGTCAGTAGACTCCCTTGATGTCAGGAGTGTCCCTAGACAGGATGGGTGGGAGAATAAGGAAGAGCAAGTGGCAGCCCCAGAAAAGGACCAACCAGACTGCCTGGAGACTGCAGTATGCTAAAAGTCACTTTGGCGATCCCACCTTATGAAAGGGACCTAATGTGACACCCAGCGCCCTCCTCAAGGGCAAGATCCAGCTCTTTTATCTTCTACTTGCTTGACACCTAGGGAGCTTGGCTTGCAAGAGTCTGCAGAAGCAAATTGTGAAGCCTCCATGTCCATGTCCCCCTGGAGGCTTCAGGTCCATCTCACAGTACTGACCCGGGAGGTGAGAGCAAGCTGAAGGAGACACACCCACAGGCTCCGCACACGCGCGTGGAGTTGAGTTATCCTGTGAAAGATCACACCAGGCAGATTGGAGACTGAGTAGGCGAACAGGGCCTGGGTGAGAAGGAAGACAACTGACCAGAGATGGGATCCAGTGGGGACCAAAAACTAACAGCATCCTTGGCGAGGGTGGGACGATGGGGGGGGGGGGGGCGGCAGCCAGAACAAACATTTTCCAAGAGAAAGAATCCCCATCCTATCATCACTCAAAATCTGAAAGCAAGGCTGGTTTTTCCAATTTATTTCAGAATTATCCTCGGCGCTGATTAAGGCAGCCGCCAGCCTCGGTTGTTCTGAGTGCCCTCCTCACTTCTCATTTCCAGTGGGGGTTTTTCCGCGTGCATAAATTATTGAAACATTATTTTATTTCTCCATCCCCCTGTGACAGAAATAGGTTTTCCGAAAGCAGATCTTTCCCTAATCAGTTTTGTTTTTCTTGATTTCGCGTCCAAATGGCTCCCGTGAATGTGGGGCTGACAGATGTGCAGCAGCGGCCTGCTCCTTTCGAGTGAACCGAGTCACCAGGGGGAGATGAAGAGAGAGACTCTACTATCAAGGGCCCCTGGAAACGGGTTACTGGTGCCTGGGAAACAAGAGACTTCCAGCATGTGTCTCTATGGGCAAGGCAGAGAGAGGTGGCCTAGTGAAGTCCTGTGCTCGGAAGGACAGCCCCGCCTACTCAGGCTCTGTGTAAGGGTCCTGGGAGCTGAGTCTGTGCCTTCCCTTGGATAGGGGTCTCCACTTCCAGACAGCTGATCTTGCCCAACAGGAGTCCAGGAAGCTGGCTAAGTGTCCCCACCACACATGACAAGTCCTCTAAAAAGGACCACTTTGTTGATGACACATACTTGAGGTATAAGGCAATTAATTCAACTGGTAAAGTGCTCCTAGCATGTAAGTTTGAGGACCTGAGTTCACACCCCCAGGACTCTGTTTAGATGCAGGATCTCACACGTTGGGAATCTTAACGCTCCTCCAGAGAGATGGGAGTTTGAAGACAGTAGAACCCCAGGATGTCCTCTGGCCAGCTATCTTGGCATGAGCAGTGACAAGCAAGGAGAGATCCTGTCTCACCAGGTGGAAGGTGAGACCCAACCCTCCCCCACCCACACAAAGCTGTCCTCCGACCTCTGCAAGTGCTCTGTGCCTGCACTCATATATAGATGCCCCCACCACACATACGTCACATACACATGCACAAAGATTAAAAGTAAATGGAGAGAAATTCCTCCACAGGCATGCCTAGAGCTTCTCCTTGTGATTCTGGATGCTGTCAGGTTGATAGTCAGAACAAACCAACACAAAGGCCTGGTTCTAAGTGGGAAAGAAGTGCCGCTGGATACATGGGGGATCCATGGTGGACGAGAATACAACACGGAAGTTTTAAAGCAAGGTTGACAAGCTGGGGGATGGAGCAGTGAAGCACACATATCCCAGCTCAGCTGCAGATCTGGTGGGAGCTAAAATTCCAGAGTCTTGCAGATCATCTTAAAGAATTGGGCCTTGGGTCCTTCATTCACTCATTCATTCATTCATTTGTTTGGGGGGGGGGGGTGCAGAGTCTCACTATGCAGCCCTGGCTGGCCTAGAACTATATAGAGCAGGCTGGCCTCGAACTCACAGAGGTCCTCCGGCCTCTGCCTCTCGAGTCTCGCTCTTGAATTCAGTCTCCAGACATAGGACTCGCCTCTGGTCTCTCTTCCTAATGGTCTTGTGGCTCAGGTGGGTCACAGGACTTTTCTAAGCCTCACACAGTGCAGGACAAAGTAGCTTCATCATCTTCCAGGGTCCCGCTTTCTGGACATGGTCTTAGACTGTAGACTGAGGTCATTTCCATGATGACACATGACAGTGGTCATCGCCATCCACTGACATGTGACACCATTTCCAAACTCCACCAACAAATACAAAAACCAATTTAGCTCACCTTCTTCAAATGAAAGAACAAAGAAATCTCCTAACAGAAAGAAGATGGGCCTGTTGGTAGTCAGACCAAGAAAACCACGCATGAAATGGGCTTGGTGTCTCAAAACTTATTTCTACGAATTTTTTTAAATTTGGAGCCCACAAAATAATTTTTTAAGATATGCCCTTGCATGACTCGTGACATCTGAACAGAGCTCAGCACCTGAGGTTTGCCACGCCTGGTGGAATTCAAACATTCCCAATTGTAAGCCAGGGATTATTTTGTTTTGACTTATCAGCGTGTGTTTACCACTGGGTTGTATTTACCCCTCTTTCACAATGTTGTGGGCCACTCAGTTACATTGTAGCGTCCTTCAGTGACTTCAGATTTTCAAGAGCCACCCGAGGCCACTTGCCACGCGTAAAAGGATCATCATTCACAAAGAGTCACTCAGTTCTTTCAGAGCTAAGTGCATAAAAGGCCATCATCACTCTCTCAGATCCCCGCACCTTCATCTCTGGGTTCCTGTCATAGAAGGGCTGAAGTCAGGGTGAAACTGGAACGGCAGGATGGACACCTACACACATGTGTGGCCATGGGAGGCATGTGGCTTTTCCCCCGAGGTCACTGCACAACATTCAGGACTTGATCTGAAGCTGGTCCCCAGCCATCCATGCCCCTGGTCACTGTCACCTCCACAGCAACTAATTAATGCCGGGACAGGATGATTAAGTTCATGACCCAGCAAACCAAACCTCGCGAGTGAGGCCAGAGTCCAGTCCTCAAGGGCACCCTGGAGCTGTGATGCACACTGTCCCCAGAACCCACAGTCTCACGCAGAACCTGGTGACAGTTCACGTGACATTCACGGCCCTCACTCACCATGCACAGGCAGCCTGCAGAGCACAGGTACTTCATCATCGTACTGCCTTTGTCCATCTGGTCCTCAGTGTCTCCAACTGTAAAATGTATCTGTTGTCTGTACTTCCTAGGGGCGTTTGGGCAAATGGGATGGAGTATAGAGTTATTGAATGACCCCAGTGGGGATGAACAGTGACAGTCGAGGCACAAGGCTTAGCATGCAGAAGCATTGACATTGAGAGGTCTGTTTTCAAGTAACAGCAAAAGAAATCTCAGGCTCTAGGTTCTCACTTCTACTTGGCAAAAAAGTGATAGTCATTTTATCAGCTAAGAAGTCCTGGGCATGGGGGCGGGCGGGCGGGGAGGTAGTATCAGAAACAGCAAAAATCTCAGGGGGGCTAGGCCTCATGGTCAATAGAAAGTGCCCTCTGAATTCCTAGAGCCCTGTAAACACATCATCTCCTATGTCAAGGGAACATGGAGAGGGACGACGTGGGTCATTAGCATCGACACACCTTCCCCAGCCAGAGCCAGATGTGCAAGAAGGGTGGGACAGAATGAGTACTTCTCTCTTTGGAGGTGGAGGAAGTTCCCACAAGCCAAGGTACGCGGGTGGACATTGGAAGTTAGCAAAGCAAGGGAATGGATTCTTTCCTAGGTAAAACAAACAAAATAACTATTGCTTTAACAAAGGGACATGGCTTCTACTGTGTCCCTCTACAGCACATCTAACCCGAAAATGTGATCATTGTTTCTTACAACAGGCTCTCATGTACTCCAGGCTGGGTCTTGAACTCCCTATGCAGAGGGAGATGACCCTTTGATTCTCCTGCCTCAACCCCCACCTCCCAAGCACAGGGTTGGGTGTGTGCCAGAATACTCAGTTCAAAACTATGATTTCTTATGGAGAAAACTTTTTTTTCCTTTTTTGTTTCCACCACACGTCAAGGCGGGAGGCATTATTGCATTCTCTGTCTAAAATTTTCTTAAAATTTAGTGAGTCAGACTTACTAGGAAAAAAATAATGAACAGTTACATGAAAAGTTCAGTCGGAGCTCTTCAGGGAATTTGTAAGTGCTGTTCTCCTGACACAATGGCTGTGGTCACAGGGAACCCCAGAATAAATAAGTGAACAAAAGGAAAAAAACAAAGCTCATGTGGTATGTTCTTTACAGAAGAAAACAAACAAACAAACAAACAAACAAAAAAACCACAGAATAGATGAGAACAGCCCACGAGCGGTCTTTCTTATAAGCGCCAGACCAACAACCTTCCAGAGTAACAAGGCTGGAAGGCAGCCTTTAACAACAGGGCTTGGAGATGGGAGGGTGCAGGACCCTACGGACTTACTTATTTTTTCATCCACCCATCCCTTCGTTCATTTAGAAAAGCCCCCTGTTTCCGTTGTGATAAGACAGGTATTTTACGACAGGGATTGCCCAAGACTTTTTCTTTTCCTGAACATTCTAAAATGAGCTCCCTGGGGCTCCAAGTGAAAAGGTCGTTTGAGGAGAGCAATCAGCAAGAAAAAAAAGTCAGGTTTGAATGGCTACTTTTTTCTGTATCACTGGGAGAAAGAGAAAAAGGAGGGGGGGGTCATGGAGGCCCATGGCAGAGACTGCTAATAAATATTCAAAACCAGTTTCAAAACTCTCTTTCCTTTCCTCCTCAGTTGAAAGGTCTCTGCGTTTTGGCAAGTGGCAATTTGTCAATTAAAAAAAAAAAAGTGCCAGTTTCCCATTGGTTGGTTGGAGCGGTATATAACATACCCGTGACAAGTGTTGAATGGGGTTTTCTGAAAAGTTCTCTAAAGGAAACTGGCTTAGCTGGAGATGTGTACTGTGTTCTTTAAGCCTTACATCTAATAACGGATCTCAAAGCTGGAGGTACAGCAGCCACCTTGGCACCATGAAGTGGAATTACAGAACACAGTGATCCCAGCATCCTTTAGCAAATGAACCCATGCTAGTAACTCCTTCCTTCTAAAACGTCTTATAATAAAAAAATAAAACATTGCTTATTTAAACCACAGTGGCCTGGCCTTTGTTGCCTGGAACTCCTATGTGGCTCAGGATTCTTAGTTTTCTGGTTTGCTTCTCAGTGGAGAATGGTGGGTCTCCTAATAAACCTAATAAACCTAATCCAGGATAATCATAAAGCTGAGGTCACCACGCCAAGTGTCTCCTGCACACATGCTTCTCAGTCTCAGCATGGGACTCACTACACGTCAGTCATGTTTAAAGACCTTGATGGGAGCCGGGTGGTGGTGGCACACGCCTTTAATCCAGCACTCGGGTGGCAGAGCCAGGCGGATCTCTGTGAGTGCGAGGCCAGCCTGGGCTACCAAGTGAGTTCCAGGAAAGGCGCAAAGCTACACAGAGAAACCCTGTCTCGAAAAAAACAAAAACAAAACAAAACAAAAAAAAAAAAAATGGGAGGGTCGCCTTCACGTGTGTAGTGCAAGGGGATCTGAGATCTCTAGAATATCGCAAAAACAATCAACACACAGCAGAGCCAGCCGGGCCCGTGGACACCCTGCAGTGCCAGCACTGAGGCAGCCAGGCAGGCAGATCACAGGTTCAAGGCCATCCTGACATCCTGCCTCAAACAAACCAGACTCTTAGCATCGTGACTTGGACTAGGATTCATCTATGTCCTTCCTCCCATCATTCTTTTATCTCTACCCTAAAGTTACCTTTTGTCTAAATTGAGCATTCGTCATTTCTTCTCACTTTATACCCTCTGAGCACATATGATATCTTAAGTATTTTTTTTTAAAGCTCTGGCTACAACTTCATAGGTTCAAATCTTGGCTCTGACACTTAGGAGCTGAGTGACCTTAGGAAGTGACTTAACCTCTCTGTGCTTAGTTCCTTCATTGTAAAATGGGGGTAACAGCATATTATTTATTAGTTCCCTCATTGTAAAACGGGGGTGAGGGTTGGGGACTTAGCTCAGTGGTAGAGCGCTTGCCTAGCAAGTGCAAGGCCCTGGGTTTGATCCTCAGCTCCAGTAAAAAAAAAAAAAAACCTGGGGGTGACAGCATATTATTTGGCCTGCAAAGTCATGGAGAGGATTAGACAGCTTTACAAATCTAAGATCTGCCATTCATAAAGGCCCTGAGAACTTGGGTTGTACAGTTGTGGTGACCCTCAGGATACTGTGTCTCCAGTTGTGAGTGAGTCTATGGTAACAGCAAGAGACTGTGAGCACTCCCTCCAAAAGGTATTGACCTGAGATCTAGCCCCCACTCCCTCTACCCCAGCTGTGCGTGGTCTGGGGAGTGTAGGGGATACAAGAAGCGGAAGTGTGACTGGGGTGGGGCTCCGGAGGTGCAGCTTTCGTGAGCTGTCACCCATGCTGGCCGGGACAGTTCAGTGACCCAGCTGCTTGTGAGTCATCCATACTCCTGTAAGAGACCCTAATGGGCTCATTGGTTCACTGGGGTGAGCTTGGAAGGACTCTTTCCTTGGGTCTGTCATCAGTGTCCCTCTGGAGTGAATGTCAGGAAAAGTCGTGACGCATGAGCATTTGCTATCATTTCTAGTTACAAGATTTCACATCGCTTTCAGTGTTTTTTTTTTTCTGCTCATATTTTAATTTTTTTCTTAAGATTTATTTATTTATTATGTATACAGTGTTCTGTCTGCACGTCTGCCTGCACAACAGAAGAGGGCATCAGTTCTCACGACAGAAGAGGGCATCAGATCTCATTAGGGATGACTGTGAACCACCATGTGGGTTGCTGGGAATTGAACTCAGAACCTCTGGAAGAGCAGCCAGTGCTCTTAACCTCTGAGCCATCTCCCTAGCCCCTCTGTTCATATTTTAGTTAGATATCATTAATGCACAACGCAGCTCAAGGGGAATAAGAGATCCCTTATTCTGGAGCCAGATACAAGAGACCATGGTCCATGGTCACCCTAAATACCATGTTCCAGCTAGAAATGGTTTCAGCTGGGCGGCGGTGGCACACACCTTTAGTCCCAGCACGTGGGAATGAGAATTGGGGCTGAGAGATTTCAGGGTGGGGCTCCCTAGCCCCACCCCCACTACCCTATACTTGCTCAGGCTTCACTAGTCCAAAACAATCATTTCAGCCTCCCTGGCCAGCCTCCATCCCTCCGTGTGTCCCATCACCCCTCCCCAACTCATCCTTCCTCATCTTGGCCATCTGCCTTGCACCCTGCTCCTTTGACTACCACTCAGCCATGCTGAGGAGGAGCTGGGCTAAACACTCACAGCCCCTTACTGCTTACTCCAGTCTGGTCACAGAGTCCTGACTGCTTCTGTGACACCCCTCCCCCGGGATGCATGTCTGAAAGTGGGATTCGGGAAATCAACAGACAGAAGCCCAGGCTGTTGGGTGACTGAGACACACAGCAGAGTCCTCCCCTGCAGCCGGAGACTGCATTGTTTCCTTGTTTCTCTTCCGGAAGCTCCATAGATCTTCTGAGCCCTTTACCTGACAGACCGTCTCCCTCAGAGAGTGATCAGGAAGACACTGAAAGGTGAAGGAATTCTGTTCCAGATGGGAGAAGCATGTGCTCTCGGAGAGTGTTAGCGCAGCTCCTAACTACAGCTTTGGGGAAAAGGAAATTAAGTCATACCCCACCAAACTGCACACTTGAAAACACCTTGTCCCCCAAACTTGGCTTCCCCTCCTTAGTACTCGTGAGTCGTTTGGAGCTGAGCCTGACCAGGTACAGACAGGAGCATTGCAAAGTCAGGCCAGAAGGAGCCACCATTGCCAAAAGGTGAGTCACAGTTGCTCATTCGGTGACCTCACCTCACAGGGTCTCAAGTGCTACCTGTGGACGGTATTACAGCAACCTGGAGAGTGGCAGCCATTGGTGGCCACACCCACAGCTCAGCAGATCACTAGCTTTCCAAACCAGAAACCCATTATTCTGGGCTTGTCAGTCAGGAGGTCCCAGTTTTAAGTGTTTTCCTTCATGTGAGGGCATTTCCCTTCAGAGGGACCAAGGGATGCTCTTATATGACTTACAAATACATTAAAACTGATTCACACATTCTCCTTTATCTTGGTCATATCCAACAAGAAGCCTCTGTTGTTTGCTAGTGTGACTCCATCTCCCTCACATTCACCAGTCTCTCTATGAGCAGAAGTATGCATTATATTTCTGTGAGGGAGCTTGAGACCTTCTCATTGGGGGCTGAAGCAATGCCAGAGCAATTAAGAACCCACACAGCAACCTGGAACTCCAGTTCCAGGAGATCCGATGCCCTCTTCTGGCCTCTCTGGGTACTGCATGCACACAGTGCACTTACAAACACACTCATACACATAAAATAAAATCAAAAGATCTTTAGACCCTCTATTTGTGGCATGGAATCTCAATTTGACATTTATAATAGTGATATAATGATTTCTTCTAAAGTAAAATAATATTCAAGTTTTCAATTAAGGGAAAATAATGGAATAAAAAGCACAGACCAGTGCTCAACCATGGTGAAAATTAGCTGTGATATGATAAACATAAAAGTCCACAAAACAGCAAGTTAAACAAAGTTAAACAAAGGAAGTAGCAAAGAAGGAAGCTAAGGGCATTCATGGTGTACCTACCATTTGTAGGCATCAGGTTAGACCTTGTTCACAGAGTATTTGGTCAATTGGTCCACAGCACATCAAACCCACCTTTGCTGTCTCTCCTGGCAGGAGGGTGGTGACAGTCCACCATGGTTTTTACATGCGCTCCCCAGTGACTTGTGATGGGAACACTTTTTCACTGGTGGCATTCTCACACCCTTCTTAGAGAATTCTCTATTTTGGCCATTTGCCCGTTTTACAATCTAGATTTCTTTGTGTTCTTTTCCTCCTATCAAGCTGTATGCGTCCTTTGTTTGGATACTACTGAGTTCTATCCAGTACACGGCTCACAAATCCTTCCTCTGCCTGTGGCAGCCTTTCCACCCTACTGGCCCCTTCACTGTACAGCCTGTTCTCTGGAGCTCCACTCACTCGCTTTGGCTTTTCAGTTGAATTTTTAGTTTAATATTTAAATTTTAAAAACCACACTCAATGGCAAGGGGCCTCTCACCCCCAAATTTCCTTCTGGAAGTTGTATGGCTTTGGGTCTTACTCTGAGCCCTTTCATTTGGTTTTAACTTGATTTCTGTGTGGAAATAAGAAGCAAAAGGAGGTGCTGCAACCCAGTTTGGACTAAACCCGGAAGGCTTCGCACACAGGATCGTGTGCAATGGTTAGGACCAATCAGTAAAATCAGGAAGCTGCAGGACACAAAGGAACATACGTAAATCAGGTGTGTGGTGTATACAAATGGTGACTACGTAAAAAAAAAAACTATAAAACAATCCCATTTACAATACCATTAAAAATAAAAAGTGTAAGCCAGAGAAAGGGCTCAATGAGTAAAGGCACTTGCTTCCAAGCCTGACTACCTGAGTTCAGTTCCCCAGAACACACAAATGGAAAGAGAAAACCAATTCCTGCAAGTTGTCTGTTGTCCTCTGACCTCCACAGGCACACCGTGGCAGGCAAGCCCACACACACCACAAACACACCCATCACCATCACCATCATTATAAATAGAATTTGAAATAATTAAAAGTACCAATTTTATTTTAAACTATATTTAATTACATATTATATTAAAAATTGACGTTAAAATACAAAATTTAAATTAAGATTTTAATTTTAAAAATTAAAAAAATATAAAATGAATTTAACCAAAGAGATGGAAGGTGTGTACATCTCACAAAAGCGGCTGAAGATGATACAAATAAGCGGAGAGATGCCCTGTCTGTGCTCTGGATTGGAAGGATTAGCACTGTTCAAATGTCCACACTGCCCAAGGCGAGTTCCAAGTTGCAAAGCGTCCTTCACAAACATCGAAAAGCTATTCTGAGATGCTGGGCCCATGAAGACCCCACTAACCAGAGATTCTGAGACACAAACAAGCTGGAGACACCCTCCTTTAATGAATATCACAAGGCCAAGGCACACCGCCCAGTGGCAAAAGTCATGCCTGGCATGTGTGTGGCTCTGGATTCCACCTTGAGTCCTGTAAAAACCGTATGGTACAGGCATAAAAACAGATACATTTGCCCAATGGACTAGACCTCAAGACAAACCCGGCACATGCAATCAACTAATTTATGACAAGGGACCCCAAAAAACACAACAGAGAAAGGACACCCTCTTTAAAAAATGTGGGGGACAGTTTCTCTCCTTTGTACTTGGGGCTGCCTGGACCCCCAAAGAAGCAAAGAGTCTGCCTCAAACCCACCCTCATAGAGACAGCTTTACACCAGAGATGGAACACGTCTGCCCAATGCTTTCATATTTCTTTCTTTTTTTTTTTTTTTTTTTTTTTTGCACCATTATAAGACACTATCTGGAAAGGCAGGAAGGCACACAACCTGCTGCCTGTCTCCACACAGCTTAGCAGGCCTGCCTTGGAGAAGGAGCCATCAGCCCTCACCACCCACACTGGACCCTCCTCACTACCTTCTGAGGCTGGATTCTACCTCGACCTGGACTGCCTCTTCCTCCTCTTAGGCTTATGGTTCCAGTGTCTGGAGAGAGGATGCCTGGGTATGTTTCAGACAGACAGGCCTTTCATGATGCCTGAGTTGCGTTTTGAAATTAGAAGCAGGAAGAGGTTGGATAATTAATTGACCAGGAGGAGAAATAGATTTGAACCATCTTCCCTTGGACATGTGAGCCTGCACCCCCCTACGCCTGACACCTCCAACACCACACATATCACTGTCACCCAAACTTCCAGAGACTTGGCCGGCAGACTGAATCCTCTAGATGGCCAGGCAGACCGAGGAGGACCAGCCCAAGGCCTGAATCTCTGGTCACCTTTGATACATGGAGAGTCACATCATCCTGCAAATGTAAATGGAGGCATTTTTTTCCAAAGAGAAAACACACACACACACACACACACACACACACACACACACACACACCCCTCTTGTTTATAAACAACAAAAGAAAGAAAATACCTGGAAAATATATATTTATGTCCACTCCCCCCCAAATCCAACCATCCTGGTGATTCTTTTTAATTGGGTTGGAAGGGGTTACTTCATTATGCAGCAAATTAGAAAATTCATAATTTATCATTGCACCCAGTCGAAATGCCACCCAACTGCGTCGCACCCCTGTGAAAACCATCACATGGTAGCAAACTGTCAAGCCTGCTGCAGCCGACGGGCAAAATTAATATGCAAATGTATGCAAGAAATTAAAAAGCAGAATTACCCAGGCAAATGAGGTAGCTATACTTGAATTGTTAGAATTATGAATAATTACTGCGAATTTTCTGCTCCTAATATAACTTGTTTTTTGATAAACAAAGACTTAATTATCGAGATGCGCTGGAGAATTTCCGTGGCGCTCATTAATCTTGCAAAAAAAACAAGTCCCTGGTGCCCAAGCCGTAATGAAGAGCACGTGCCCTGAATCTTCAGAAAGATCACAGGCACCAGGGTGCCAGGGCTGGAGAAAAAAATGACAGTGCCAATGTCCCCTCCTGTACCCTGGGGTGTCATAACGTCTTCCACTAACTATCAAAGGGACTTATTTATGCCAGCAGCTGAGCTATAAGCCCAATTTACGAGGCCTTGAGCAGTGGTGGGATGATGTGTGGATGCGCAGTGGAAAATGCCATCTTGCAGTGGCGCATTGGTCCCGATGATACCAACGCTACAAGGACCCTGCACTCCCGTGCTAATGGATGCCGCGTGACAGACCATAATCTGCAAGAGGGACCATCTTTTAGGACCGGTCTCCACGGTTCTCCATTAATCTTGGTTTGTGCGGTTCGCTGGTGTCCATGGGAACGACGACATTAGCACAAACATCGCCTTTAAATTTTTCCAGTAAGAGTGGCAACTCAGAGGGGCAGGATGGGCCCCAAACAACCAGGGGCAGAAGCCGGGTCAGCCTTTACTGTCTCTGATGACGTGTCCAGTCCCGTGGGTTGACCAGGGAAGTGGACCAGTAGACAGAGAGGGGTCAGGCAGTGTCCTGGGGCAGCCAGAGGGCCTGTTTGCACAACCCCAGGAGCTGGAGCCCGGTGGGAGCTGGGCTCATTTACCAGCTCCATCGAGGGGCAGGCCCGCCAGGTCCTGCTGAGCGTGAGTTATTACTTAAAACCTGGCATCTGAGCTGGAATGACAGAGCGCCCGTCGACATTAGGCCGATTAGCGCCATGATAAACCCGTACAGATCATAAGGCAAAATTACAAACCATCACTTCTGGAGCCCGAGCAAACGAAGGCGCTCCCGGCTGCTGCATTTCCAGGCTCCTGCTTTCTGAATCCAAGTCCCCGGGTACCCTGACACCTTGACAGGACCATTGCACTGTGTAGGCAAATTGTCACCTTTTACACCAGGGCGCCTGTCATTTTAATACTCAAGAGCTGCCTCTCCCTCCTGCATCCTTCGCACCTCCTCTCTCTCTCCTCTCTCTTTCTCTCCTTCTCCCGGAGCACACACCCCTGAGGAGCCCAGGACCCTATCCGGGACCAGGCCCCTCTGTCTCCCTCATCGTACTTACACAAAAGGAAGACTGGTCTGAAGAGGGACGGGCCTCGCTCATCCCCAGACTTTATCTTCCATGCAGATAAACCCAGAGCTTGGCTGTCACTCTCTCGCCTCCCCTCACATCAACTCTCACCATGGCCCATGGCAGGACTGCAAGGATAGGAAGATGAGGAAGAAAGGACAGAGCCCAGAGGCCTCCGCTTCTACCTCTCAGAGGGTCCCAAAACAGCCCCTTGCTCGGTGCGATGAAAAGGCCCCCAGGAGAGAAGCACGGTGCCCCATGGTCATCCTTCCTTCACAGAGAGCATTTCCCTAACAAACTGAAATGGAATGGCTCAGTGCCTGGCAGGGGAGGGACACCAGGGGAGAAAGGTCACCAGGGAGACAGCTCCACCTTCATCTCAAGTCTGACCAGCTCCAGAGCGGTGTGGCTTTGAGCGATCACTTAGCGTCTCTGGGTCTGGAGAGATTGGCAGTGGAGTCACAGCAAGAAGGACACAGCCTGAGCCAGTGACAGACGCAAACACTGGTGACCCTACTACTCAAAAGTCTGAGGCTTGAGAGGCCTGAGGTCCGATGGCTTGCTCCATACAATCTGCCCAGAGAAAGAAGCAGGCTGGGACTCAGACTCAGCGGCCTGATACTCCAGCCCTCCCCTTGTGCACCCACACCTGGGTGGGGGTGTTTCCTGTTTGTCGGGGAGTTTGGGGGAGCACTCCAGATCAGCTAAGAACAACCAGAAGAGGGGAGAAGAGCTGAGAGGTGAGCGCTGAGAAGTTCCCAGCGATGGTGACCATGGGAAGCTCGACATCGTGTTCCATCAGCAACACGTGGAAGCAGAGGTGGTAATTGGGAGAGACAGAGAGCCCAGAGCTAGGCATGCCGACCTGTCAAACGTCCTGAGCCAGGCAAGCACTTTCTGGGTTATTTTCTGTCCGTGTTTATTATTTATTTAGGAATGTGTTTTTCCCCCAAGCTCTTGCTATGACTGCAGTGAGGAAGGCAGACAGCAACATCATGGGGTGAACCGGAGGAAGTAGGGATGTACCCGAAACAGGAGCCATAACCTTGGACTAGCTTTGGGGACTGCAATGCACAGAGGCCCTCCTGGTGGCTCACAAGCCAGTCTCCTCCCCAGCGAGCGCTGAGGCCAACCACCATCTGGCCAAGCCCCACTGCCCCCCCCCCCATAGCTTCCATCTCTACGCAGCCACAGCCATCAGGTTCTGCACTGCACCCACTTGAAAGCTGGGGAAACTGAGGCACAGGGATTAGGCCACTCACCACGACTCTCAAAAATAGGTGGGAAAGCTGGAATGTAAGACCATGCCAGCTGTCTTCCTTTGGCCGAGGTGGTGGAAGTTGGAGCCTCCTAGATGCCCTCCCTGGGGAGAGGCCTTCAAGGAGCGAGGTCTGTACAATGGGCCGAGCACTGAGGCCAGCCCCACCCAGGCAAGTCCAGACTCTTGTTCTCATCTGCTGGGAGGACGTGGGCCTCAGCTTACCCATCAAGGCAAAAGCAGAGGCCACATCTGGCTCAAGCCATATGCAGAGCGTGAGGCTCTGAGACAAATAGTTACAGGGACCATAGAAGGCACTCGGAGCAGCGCCCACCTGAGAGTGAACCTGAAGATGAGTGGCTATAGCAGCTACCAGCTCTTGTCATTGTCAAACACACTCTGACGCACACACCCCCATCTCTAGGAAACAGAAACAACAGCCGTGGAAGGTGGGAGAGTCCAGAGGGCCTGGCATCCACTGCCACGCTTTCATACCCAGACGCCGGCTCCGTCCAGGTGCTTGGCCTCTGTGTGAGCCATCCCCTCCCCTGTCTTCACCCCTAACTAGCAGCAGCAATAGTTGCTACCCACCTACCTCACCAGGACAGTGCTGTAGGCATTAAATGAGATAGTACCTGCCCAATCAGTAAAAGCGCTTGCTGAACAAGCATGGAAACCCGAGATAGTCCCAGAACCCACGTAAAAAGCCAAGTGTGATGGCACACACCTGTAAATAGAGCACAGGAGAGCTGGAGACAGGAGGGTCCCTGAGCTTTGCTGGCCAGCAAGCCCAGTCTAATCAGCAGGCTGCAGGTACCAGTGAGAGACTGTCTCAAAAGAAAAGGTGGGGGTGCCTGAGCAATAACTCGAGGTTGTCTGGCCTACACACATGCACACAAACACACAAACACACACACACACACACACACACACACACACACACACACAATGTTCAGAACTATCAGCCCAAGGGAATTGTCCTCTATAAGTTGTTCATGTCCCCTATTTTTGGGTTCCACAACTTATTAGAAGGGTTGATTTGGGTCAAACCTCCACTTCTGGTGGCTGCACCTGGCCCCAAGCCAAGCACAGGGAACCACAGCACTATCAGTGATTCCAGAAGCTCAGGGGTCCATGGGAACAAACTTAACCCCATCCCAGTCTTCTGCAGGGCTATGAGCTGAGCTATGGCTGCCAGATACCAAGATGTCTCAATGCCAATCAACACACATAGAAAGGGCTTAAGAGATTGGAGCAGGATGTCAGAGGAGGGTAGAACGGTAGGGAGGGAAGATCCTGGGTAAGGGAGACTGTGTAGACACAGTCTGGACACTGGATGCTCACAGATCACTACTGTATTTGTAAAGAAAGGAAAAGTCATTTATCTCCTCAGATGTGAATCTGAAGGGAGCTGGACACAATAAGAAGTCAAGTTGGTAGGGACAGACAGGCTGCCTCCTAGGGCAGGGAAAGTGAATGGTCAGCTATGGGAAACTGTCTCCTCGGTCAGGACTGTCTACCATGTAGGGATGGAGCACAGAGAAGACCCTGTCACAGAATATTCCTTGGAAGAGAGTTGGGATTGATTATTAATGTCTGCCAGGGGCACAGAAAGGGAAGGATGCCTCCTTCTACATCCCTACACACAGGACTCTAGGCATCTGTGCAAGATGGAGTAATTCTGAAAACTAATTTTATTCCTGCCACAGGAAGTAGCAAAGATCAGAAGGAGCTGATGGAAAAATGTTCCAGATCTACCAGAACTCCTGGAACCCACCCACTCCCAACCCCCAAATCTGCAGCATCACATAGCAATGACAGACAACTAAAGCCTGCCTGAATTAATGGATCTATTATTTATTTATTTATTTATTTATTTATTTATTTATTTATTTATTTATTCATTCATTCATTCATTCATTCATTCATTCATTTACCAGTGAAGTCAGAGGTCAGCTTTCCAAGGGTGAGTTCTTACCTTCCGCCTTGTCAAGCCAAGGTCTCCCATTGTTTACGAGTTCATGCATCCTACTCCAGCCTAGCTGGCCTGTGAGCTTCCAGTGACCTTCCTGTCTTCACCTCCCATTGCTCTAAAGGAATTCTGGGATTATAGATGCATGCCAACACATTAAGCTCTTTACATGGGTTTCAGGGTAAATGAGTGGATTTAAATACTCACCAGGTTTGGGGCCTGGAGAAATGGCTCAGCAGTTAAGAGCACTTACTGCTCTTGCACAGGACTCGAGGCCTGTGTCTAGTACCCATGTAGCAGCTCACAGCTGTATAACTAACGCTTGTAGTTCCAGCCCCATGGGATCCAACGCCCTCTTCTGGACACTACAGGCAACTACAGTCACATGCATATACCCATACATAGACATACATAATTAAAAATAAAATAAATCTTTAAAAATAAATAAGTACTCAGTTTTGGAAAAGAAAAGATGGTGTGAACAAAAGAATACTAAACATCTTTTTCATATGAATTCCATGTCGAAAGGACCATGCTATAGATAACTGAGGTGCACAGCAAATGTGACTAAAATTTACCTCTGTTTCGGTTTGCTTTAATGCCACTGCTAGATGAATGGTGGTACTCACGGTTCCCTATTCCCAGAGCACATTGCTCTCATTCACTGCACACCATCCTTCTCTATGCTGGGCAGGGGCCAGGGATACAGCGGGACCACAAACATGTAAGGGCAGGTGATGACCTAGCCCACAGCCGGACTCTTCCTGAATGCAGTCAGAATCCACAGGTGAAGAGGTCTTAGGCCCTCCAAATGGAATTGCTACCACTGTTTAGCTGAACAATCATGGCGCCAAGATGGCTTGTTACTATTTGTATGGAAACCCATAGACAAATGCGACCCTCAGCCTTAATCACAAGTGCATCTTTTGGCAATGAAGAACAACGAATGCAGAGCCCTGTGAGTGCTCCAGGTCCTGAGATTAAAAGATGGTTGAGAGTTCAGCCCTAAACAACACATTTATACCACCCCCTCTTAGGCCCTGGGATCACCTAGGAAACGGGAACAGAGGAACACAAGAGTTGGAAAACAGAGAGAAGGGTTATGACATGTTGACACTCGGGCATGGCAGAGACAGTGTAGCCATGACCTCACAGCAGCTGTGGCTACCTGCAAAGGGCCTACATGAGACTGGGTCTATGAACAGCCAATCACGAATCAAAGAGGAGCTCCTGGGGCCTTATCCTCCCTGCTGAACTATTAACTACTGATGACTTTGTGGGGGGACAGGAAATCATTGTCTTAGTTGTATACCCACTGAGGAGCCCACCAGGAACCGACGGACAGTTCCAAACCCGTGGTCACTCAGATGATCCTGGCTATCTCGGGTCTCAAAAACAAAACAAGAAGAGCCAACTGTGAGGAAGAGGCTTGTAGGGAGGAGGTGGGGTCAGAGGGGTGGGAGGGGGTTAGAGGAGTCAGGGGGGGTAGAAGAGGAGAGGGGTAGGGGGGCTAACAGGGGAGGGGGTAGAGATGTGGGAGGGGGCTGAGGGTAGGAAAAGGTTTCAGGGAGAGAGGTTGAGGGGGAAGGTTTCAGTAGTTAAAATGCATTTTATACCACCTTATACATGTATGAAACTGTCAAAGAGCAAATGTGATAAGTTTTAAAAATATGTATATTAGCCGGGCGGTGGTGGCGCACGCCTTTAATCCCAGCACTCAAGAGGTAGAGGCGGGCAGATCTCTGTGAGCTCAAGGCCAGCCTGGTCTACAAAGTGAGTTCCAGGACAGCCAGGGTTACACAGAGAAACCCTGTCTTGAAAAACCAATACGTATATATGTTTGTATGTATGTATTATCATACATACATATTTAATATAGGTATAATTTCAATAAAATTTAAAAGATCCTAAAAATCTAAAACAAACAAACAAAAAGCAACATAAATGATGTCCTAAGGAATGACATCCAGAATGACCTCTGGCCTCCACATCTGCACATTCACACCCACACTTGCCCTTGCACACTCGCACAGAACCAGGATTTGCACAGAACTCAGGTGTGCATTCCACCCATGCCAGGCATCGCTCTTCCCATCTGCTTTCCTGCCCCCCTCCGCATCCTTCCATCCTTCTCTGTACATAACAGTGACCTTTCGCACATTCGACACCCATATATAGTGCTCTTCCAATTACTAATCGCTCTTGTGGAGCACACACACACCCATGTCTCTCTCCCCAACCCCTCCCAGTTCTGTGCACATTGGACGAGGTACACTCAGTGAGTTTAAGATCCACGTTCATAAAAGAGAAGCATTAGTGACAGAGAACAAGGTCCCTCAAGCCTGGCAGCTCAAAGGTTCAGCAACGGATGAGAGCGTGCTGTCTTCGAGGCGGAGTATTTACAAAACTCCTTTAAAAGAATTGTGTGCCATTAATCATGAGTTCTTACAAAGCAGTTTTCTCTTATTTTCCCTAATCTAGCTAAATGGCCCTGGAAATACAACTCTCGGTTTGCTCGATAAATCCAAGCAGAAAATCACGATGTCCTCATTCAATTTTCGACTCATACATTGCGTTATGGATTTTCCCCCCTCTGCTAGCATTTCTCTAGTCCGCTAAACATTCCAGACATACGAGTCTTCGTCTGATTCATTCCAATAACTTTTTTCATCAATATGACTTTTGAGATTGCACTGTTATAGCAAATTAAATATTATTT
This sequence comes from Peromyscus eremicus, assembly GCF_949786415.1. NCBI lineage: Eukaryota > Metazoa > Chordata > Mammalia > Rodentia > Cricetidae > Peromyscus > Peromyscus eremicus. The sequence continues at coordinate 53,992,072 of NC_081430.1, read as the reverse complement.
ATGACTTTAATTTGTGTCCTATTTGGGTTTTCCATTCTCGGGGCCAACTTGGCCATCATCATAATCATATTGTTTTAGACTACTCCTAAAATTAAAACCCACTCCTGGTTTTTCAGTGCTTTATCGTGCTTGTCACTCGTGTTTTGTGCCACGCAGCCCGTGATTAATTCTGTTAGCCCAGTGCATATGGCCTCCCTGGCCACCGTCCATTACCCTCATGGCGGCCGCCTGCAAATGAGCAGTTTATTATCACTTTTTTCATCTTTTCAATTACCAGATGTGCCTCCCTGTTCTCGGGCCTTCTGCACTGTCCATATCAAGCCTCAGCTGTGACTCCGGAGGTCACTGTGCTCTGGCCCCTATAACTTCCTCAGGCTGTGTTACTACTCTCCACATGCCAGCTTCCCAGTGGTTTCTGGATCACACTGAGCTCCTCCCTGGGCATTCCTTCTATCTATGTTCTTTCCTCACATTTCACCTAGACCACATACCTTTTCATCCTTCAAGTGGCTTCCTCCATCAGCACCTCCCACTTTTCCGCATCTGCTCCTGCCTTAGCTCTCAGCTCCATTTGGACATAGACCTACTCATCATCACTTGGGTGTTGGTGTATCGATCTGCTGCAGCTGAACAGAAGATGCATTTGGCCACGTTTGTTGATATGTACCAGTGGCTCAAACAATCCAGACACTTGCGGTGGAGAGGGGGATGGAAGAAGGGAGGGAACGGGTCATTGTCAGCCAAACATCCCAAGGCAGGGGATGCCAGGGCCTCCAATCAAGCTGGACATTCTTAGGAACCCTCTCCCTTCGCTCCCCTTCTGAAATGTCTGGGATCCCACGGGGCAGAGAATATCAGCTCTCTACCCAACCACCTGGCAAGTTTTGACTGTGGGAGGCATCAAGAGGCTTAAGAGGGAGGAGATTCACCCCGCCATGCTAGAATCAAATTAACTCTGCACAGACGGTTGTCAGGACCAGCCAGGGCAGAGTATCTTCTTCCCACGCTGGGCTCAGAAATGGGCTGAAAGCCTGGGCATCTGGCATGAGTACCCCAGGGGTCAGCTTCTCCACACCCACGCTGGGGCTGGCCGGGGGCAGCACTAAGAGCAAGTGCGGGAGGGCAGTGGTGAGCCTGCATCCTCTCTGCTTGAGGGCATGCTCAGGGGAACACAGGCAGACAGGATGTTGGCTTAGGGAGACGCCTGTCAGTTAGGACAGGAAGGTAAGTGTAAGCGGCTGTGTACAGAGGAATGTTTGCAGAAGGAGAAGGACCTCATCTTCCCATCTGAGAAGTGAAATGGCAACCCACCTAGTCTCTGTGGTCCCTCTGTTCTCTCTCTCTCTCTCTCTCTCTCTCTCTCTCTCTCTCTCTCTGGTCTCAAATGAGAGCCTACAGGTCCCATTAGCGACAGGTGTGTCATTCCTCTCTGCCTGGAACACCTCCGCCATGGAAGGGTAAGAAAAGAACTCTGGAAGCTGAGTGCCACCAGGGACCACTGTCTCACCCCAGCCCCTGAGCTGCCCCTGCAGCTCTGACTGAGAGCCCTGAGCCCGGAAGGGCCCACCCCAGTCTTAGCAGATGATGATCTCAGCAGGTGCCACCCCCATACAGATCTGCCGGGTCTGAATGTCTGTGCCTCCAAGACCAGATCACATGCTGAAAGCAGGGGTGACAGTCATAGGAGATGTAAGTTTGGGGAATGAGATGAGGTCATGAGGGTGGAGCCCTTCTACAGGAGCCCCGGTGAGTCCGAGTCCTCCCACTAGGGAGGACACATTAAGAAGGTGCTGTCTATGACCAGATTACAGAATCCGCCACTGCCTTGATCTTGGGCCTCCTCTGGACCATGAGAAACAAATTCTGTCGTCTATGGGATGCCCTGTTTGGGGAATTTGTTAGAACCACACTGCCAACGGTGCCAGCTCTTTTCTGAACCCACACATTAGCTCACGGTGTCCTCCTCGCCGCTCTGATGAGCATGTGCCAGTTTAATCTTCAATTTACAAGGAAGCTGTGATGGCCAAGGCCAGTTGACAATGCCAAGTTCAAACTCAGTGGCATCGGGACACAGACCCAGGATCCAGCAACTCATAGTCTGGACAGCACAGTGTTGGTCAGGAGTCCAATGTAGGTGCACACCCTAGGCTACCTAATGTTCCACAAAGTGTTTTAACTTGTGTCACTCTTCAAAGTGTACTGGACACACTCAGAGTTACTTTTCCTACATTGCAGTCGTGTGTGTGTGTGTGTGTGTGTGTGTGTGTGTGTGTGTGTGTGTGTCCGTCCTGCATGCATGTGGAGGTCAGAGGTCAACACTGGGTGTCTTCCTCAGTCACTCTCCACGTTATTTTATGAGGCAGGGTCTCTCACTGATCCTAGTCCTCATAGGTTCAGCTGGATTGGCTGGTCAGCAAACTCAGGGATGCTCTTGTCTCTACCTCCCTGGCACTGAGATAACAGACACACTGTAGTGCCTAACCTTTTTGGATGGGTGCTGAGGACTGAACTCAGGTCACCAGGCATGCCTGGCAAGCGCTTTCCCAACTGTGCCATCTCCGCAGCCTACTTTGATGATTTGATCCTTCAACATAACCACTGTGCCACAGCCCAGACCCTTCTGACAGCTACCAATCCCCAAGGCCACACTCAAGTGTGCTGAGCCCGGCTGTCGGAACATGGGCTTCGAAGTCTCAACACCCAGACCCCAGCCTGCCACTTCCTGTGCTGAAAGAAGAGGGGCAAGTGGGGCTTGGAGAGAACAGAAAAGACCATGGCTAGCCTCCTCTAAAGCTTGCAGTAAATGATGGCACACTCTAAACTCAGTAATAGCCACGGCAAGGTACCACAGAAACGCCACCCTAAAAAACCTCAGTGGAGGAGACACTGCGTATGTGTTTGTTTGCTTTGTTTTTAATACAGGGTCTTGCTATGTAGCCCTGGCTGGCTCAAAACCCACTATAGAGACCAGGATGGCCTGGAACTTGCAATGATCCTTCTGTCTCTACCTCCTGAGTGCCAGGGTTATAGGCATGTATCAACTATACCCAACTAAGTGTCAATTATTTAGAAACAAATGTCTTTTCCTTTCTAAGGACATTTTTCTTTTCTTTTAAAGGCTTCCCCTATGAAATACACTCTGAGCAGGCAAGTGGACCCCACACCTTCATGTTTTAGACAGAGAGCATTAGGGAGCAAGCCATGGGAGCAGATGTGTGAGTCAGAACCGTTCTTTACATGACAAGTTCTCCAGGGGCAAGGGGACCCCCTGGGTGTCTCCACCTGCCTCAGAGCTCCCAAGGCTAAGGGACAAGGTAAAAATGGAGGAAAACCGCAGCTGGCATGGCCCTCCTGGAGAGCTAGCCAGTGCCACAAACAAGTCAAGTCAGAGAAGCAGGTCAAGGTCACACCATAGACAGACGGGAGCACTTGAGCCCAAACCAAGGAGCTACTGGAAGCTCAGGGAGCGCCTGGGCCAGACCCTCTCAGAGTTGTGAGAGCAAGCATGGCCTAGCACACCTGGCTTCCAGACCCGGGGACCCCGAGAGCCACAAACATCTGTCCCAGGCCCCCTGTAGCACTCTGTTAGCCTAGAACACCGACACAATAGGAGATACAATGTGTCTTCATTTTACAGATGTGGAAACAGAGGCAGAAAGAAAAGTGCTTCCTTGGGTTCTCACTGGAGGCTGGAAAGACTCAGTGGAAGCTTGAATTCCCCTTAGGCTGGCCTAAGGCCCCAGGAACCTGGGTAGTTGGGACAGCTTATTTGTGGTTTGGTTTGGTTTGGTTTGGTTTCTGGACTTCACAAAGGGAAGAGCCAGAGATTCCCTGCAGTCCTCGGGGGAAAGCCAGACCTGGGAGTTGATGGTCTTTGCAGTTAGCTGGTAACTAGCCTGTGGGAGCCCTCACCTCATGGCTGTCTCCCTTCCCCACACTCTGCACTCAGTGTTAAGGTCTGCCTTCAACTTCCTCTTGTTGGTTCCATTGCCTACTGAAAACTTAACCCAAGTTGGGGAAGATCTCACCTTTGCAAAGCAGTTTCCTGATCATCTACTAGCCAGGCCCTGCAGTCACCCAGGAGAGTAGCAAGACCCGAGGGTGTCCTGAGTGCTGATGGAAATGTTTCACCCTGAGGTGTGCAGCTCAGGTCTTGTCAAGTCATGGACCTCAGTCCAGGATAGAAGGAGACAGGGAAGCCTGCCCCATGTGCCACAGTCCTCTTCGGACACCAGTCCCTGCATGTCTTTACAATGGCCATCCTTCTTGTCACCATACCCCCTAACTGTGTGAGAGACAGACAGATGTTCCAGTGCCCTCTGTCCCTTGTATATCAACACTGCCACACAGCCATAGGTCAAATACCTCTTTCTCCACTGCAGCTCCCAGCTAGGTCAAGTCACAAGCCAGGAGAGGAGAGCCTTGGCCTCCCCGGAAGGAAGGTGCCCTTTGGTGGGAACAAACACGGCAGGGACCCAAGGCCGGATGCGTTCTCCTCCTGTGCCTGTAGACAGTCTCAACCGGATTGCCCCACTGTGTAGCACCTGCTAAAGTAATGGTGAGTCTAGATCCCATAAAGCTGACAGTCAAGATTCATCTTCCCACCTAGTATAGGTGTGTTAAATACATCTGCACTGTTTCCACTTCACAGCAGGCCTCTCGGAGCCCCATCTCAAGTGTGGAAGCATCTGAGTCAGTTCTGTGAGCCTTGTCCCACCCCAGCCTCTTCTCCTGACCCAAAACTAGCCCTCCTTTATGATTTATCCCTGGTGTCGTTGTCCTTCCAAAGCCATCGGGTGCCCTTGCTACTGTGCACAGCCTTAAAGCACCGGCTGCCCACTTATCCCTGGATCGGGCAATGAGTGGTTAGTGCCGTTTGCTGGCCAGACTCTGGGCTGCTGAACTGATGTTGAGAATGGCCTCTGTGTGCTGGTCTGTTAGAAACGAGCCAGGAGAAGGGTCTGCGGGTGAGCAGAAGTCGGCCTGCACGGCAGCCTGACCCATCACTAGTCATTTGGTCCTGAGATGAGACGGAAGGATCATCCTAGCTCGGCTGTTTAATCACTATATAGAGCCTCAGACATGCTGCTTAAACTCTGTGCCTCAGTTTCCTCTTCCATGAAAATGACTTCTGCAAACATTACAGCACTGAAATCCACACGAAGACCAAACAAGGCCTTGTGCAGAACAAGGCGAGGTGGTGAGGTTCATCCCTTCCTGTGTCACTCTGTTCCCCACTTCCTGGCCTCTCTTTGCCACCCCCTTGTTCTGGACACCTCTGTGTCACTCATGGCGATGGTTTTGCTCCTCAAACAAGCCTGCTTACCATAGAATGAAGGGATTAAGTAAAGCAATCCCCAGGATCTTTCTCCTACTCTACATCTCCCAATCCCACAGTGCAATTTCAAGAGTGCCACTCAAAATTCTTCTTCAGCACAAGACTCTCCCAAGTCTCTTTGTCCCATGGTTATTTTTACCAGATTGAAACATTCCCACTTAGAGGGAGGAAGGAGGCACATAAGACAAAGAAGTAAACATACAAGGCCCAGGAAGTAAATGAAACTCACAAGGCCCAGAAAGCTCCTAAAAGTTACAAGATTCACAAAGCCTCCCACACCACCCCCAAAGATGATATAAGCCATAACAATTGCAGAGGAGAAGAGAGTCTGATCTGCTGAACTGTCTGCAAGGCCTGCAGGAAGCTTCCAGGTGCACATTTCACGAGTGTAGCCCATGCTGGGGTGTGCTTTCCAGCCATGCAGCGGCCGACAGCCACCCATGTTCTTGTAAGTAACCCCACTTGGCTAAGCTACATGGAGGTGAAACGATTTCTTTGGTCTGTCACGAATACCCTATCTGTGAAGGGTAGACAGTGATCCTGTCTCTGCAAGGCAAGCCACACAACCCACTTCCAGTGCTGAATGACAAACACACCAGCATGAAGAAACCAGGGAGGGGGCCACGGTAAGACAAGGACACCTCTCTCAGTGGACAAGCAGAGCAATTTGTACAAAGATTTGCAGCTCTTCTTAGAAGGCTCTAGCTGGTCTGGTTTTTGTTTTTTGTTTTGTTTTTAACCACATCCAGGTAAATATTTTATGTTTGCCCAGAAAGCTGAGGGTGACAATTAGGATCCAGCTCTGTAACAATGCCCTCTCCAACTGGTTGCGTTCCACCCTCCTCCCTGCTCGTTAAGATGAAAACTCTTGCTTTGCAAGTTGGGGCAGAAAACAATCAGGGCAGGTAGAGGGTGCCTGTAAGTGTCTCTAGCTTACTTCTTCCCAGGCAGCCAGCTCCTCCCTTCCACCTCGCTCACACTAGGATTACTCTCTTCCCTGGGCAGGTGAGGCGAATGCTTATCCACTGCCTAATTGTTGAAAGGGATAATATGCTGGATTTCAAAATAATTAGGCTGCTGGTAATGAGGGCTTGATGGCTTCTGTGCAATTAGATGGATGGACACAAACACTTTGTTTTTAACCTCTGCTGGGGCTAATGACCTCAGGAGGGAATATGACAACATTGCCTTCTGAAAAAAGGGGAAAAAAATATCCTGGGAACTGCAGAGAAAATAAATCACAGGGTGGGCTCCCTCCCGCAGGCCTGTTGCTCTGGATACCCGGCCAGATGTTCCCTAGACATCAATAATGAAGGATCTCAGACGCCGGAGGAGCCGACTCACTCTGGGCTTGAATCATCTTTGCTGCATTTTATGGACTCCAGGCTGGAGCATGCCACTTGCCTCGCTGGACCCCAGATGTCGAACTGTAAAATGGGAATGATGATGTTTACTTCACAGGGCTGCTAGGATCTGCTGGCACCCAGGACACGTGAAGTAAAGACATGGTGGAGGCCCAGAAGGCTGTGTGCATGAATCAGGAAGCCAGTGTGTAGAAGAAAGAGACAGGCATGTGTGCAAGCATAGTGGCCCATGCCTTTAATCCCAGCACCCAGGAGGCAGAGGCAGGATCTCCATAAGTTCAAGGCCAGCCTGGTCCCCATAGTGAGTTTCAAGCCAGCCAAGGTTACTCATTGAGAACTTGTCTCAAAAATGAGGTAGAGAGTTCTTTCCAATCAGCAAAGGAGAACTTCAAAGCCCAGCAATGGTGGCTGTTTAGAAAGTACTTCACAATGGAAGAGAAAGTTGCCATACAGGACTATAAGCCCTAAAACATGCCTCCCCACCCACCCCCCGTGAGCCTCAGTTTCCTTCTGGTATCAGGCAAAACACAGCTTGTTCTCCCCACCTGACAACATTTAGGAAACAAGAAGCATGAGGTCAGACTTGGTGACAGGAACCCGGAGAGCAGAGGAGTGGGCAGGGGGCAGGGAGTGTGATGGCTGCTGGGAATCCTCACAGGGAGGGACTCCTGCTATCCTCAAGAATGGCGCCAGAGCAGGTTGGCAAATGATGAGCCAGGGTCTGCACAGGGGGACAGCACTGGGGAGAAGTTACCTATCAAATGCCTGTCTTCTGAGTCATTCCTCTCTCAGAGCCCAGGGCTTGGGGCCAAAAAGAAAGAGTTGGCAGCCAGCCCCTGCCATGAGCTGTCACCATACAGACAGGCATTGTACATGACATCTGAAACAGACAGGGGGCAGAATGATCAACTCAGGGCAAACAGAGGCTAACCCTTGAAGCAGGAATCTGCATGATTGGAAAGGGGGAAAGAGGAGAAGAGGAGGAGGAAGAGGAAAATGAAGAGACTCTCCTGGCAACTCTAATATGAGAGAAAGCTGATTTTCTCTGTCTCCCATCCCTTCCTGGCTCTGACAGTCCCTTCCCAGTGTCTCTTCACTTCACACTGTCTCACCACCAACAGGCTAAAAACTCCTAGGCAAGTTGGACCTGGAGTCACCAGTCCCCACGGAGGAAGTCATGAGGGGACGAGGGGTGAACATACAGTGCGTTCCAATGTTTTCAATCTAGACAAGAGGAATTGGTGGGGCTGGACAGCATGAAGGCTGTGATCGGGGGTGGGCCACTGTGATAGAAATCCCCCAGAATTCTATTGCTGGCAGAACAGAGCTGAAGCAAAGACCCCGGCAGCAGGTAGTCAGCACCACGGACAGAGCCAGGGACACTCTGTCCCTGGTCCTTGGTGCTTGTCTTTCATACCCGTGTTTGGATTCGTTTTCCTCTTAGGACATTCTCTCTCAAGTTAGGGAACCTGTTTTGCTCTGACCCATTCACATTTACAGAACCACACTGGAAAAACTTTCCCAGGTACTATTTGATTCTAATTGCAGAGTCTCTAATTAGATGGAGGGGTATCCCAACAACCTCTGTGAGTGGTGGGGGTGGAGGCCAGAGCCCACCAGGATTGTGACTGTGAGGCCAAGGGGAGAAGCAAAGCAGACGTCTAATTGATGACAAGGATCCCATGGCTCTCCTGGGGCCTAGCGAGTCCCAGGCTGGCGCTGCCTATAATCCCCCCATTATAAGATAGAAGCCCATGAGGCCTTGTACTGGTGGGCTCTGGCTCTTTCTGGCCTTGGGGAGCTGTATCTCCCACAGGAAGGCTGGGGTAGCTTTAGAGAAACTCTTGAAAAGGGACTATGCCTCAGGTAACTCCATGGAAAAACAGAAATTAAGAAGCCTAGGATTGAAAGGGGAAAAAAATCCAGGCAGTGATGGTGTACACCTTTAACCCCAATATTTGGGAAGCAGAGGCAAGCAGATCTCTGTAAGTTCAAGGCCAATCTGGTCTACAGAGCTAGTTCCAGGACATCTAGGGCTACACAGAGTAGCCCTGTCTCTGGGAAACAAAGAGGGTGCTAGGATGCCCCCACCCACCCATCAAAACCTGAGGCAGGTGGGAGAGCTGGCCCTGCACCTTGCCTGGGTAGCACAGTAGAGCTGACCCTGAAGGTGTAGATGTGGGAGAGCTGACCCAAAGGCCCTGAAAGCTGGAGAACTGGCCCCACCCCTTGCTCAATGCTGCAAGGGGTGAATTAGCCAGAGCAATGCTGGAGAGCTCACCCTGGGTGGCGAAGACAGCAAAGATAAGGGAGAGTTGGCAGGCTGACCAACCCCGCAGCTACCCAGGCTCAGAACCAGGGTTATGTGTTGGCCCACCCCAACATCCACCCCTGTGATCTCCTGGAGCATGAGCGGGAAGGGGGAAGTCAATCCTGAGGACCCAGGGCTGCAGGATCTCCACAACACAGGGCAGCAACAGGATGTCCAGGAAGAGTCCCAGTGAGGGCCCAGCATCGATGATGTAGCAGAGACCCAGTCTCAAACCAGACCAATGATTCTTTGCGATGAACACTTACATGTAAAAATGTATGGATAAAGGGGTTTACTGCAGCTTCCATGATGAGATCCTTCCTTTCTTCTCTTTTGTTTTATTGGGGGGGGGAGATGAGTGAGATCCAGAGACATGATGTGAAAGACACAAGAATAAATAAAAAGAAAGTTTAAATAAGAGAGAGAGCAGGCGGGCGGTGGTGGTGCATGCCTTTAATCCCAGCACCTGGGAGACAGAGCCAGGTGCATCTCTGTGAGTTCAAGGCCAGGCTGATCTACAGAGTAAGATCCAGGACAGGCACCAAAACTACAAAGATAAACCTTGTCTCGAAAAACCAAAAGAGAGAGAGAGAGAGAAAGCATAGGATTGGTCTGAAGCAGTGGGAATTGGGGGGACACCTGAAATAACTAATCCACACCTGGTTCAAATGTTTTCCTCTGGACAGACTGCAGCAGAGTTGTTGTAGGGACCCTGAGCTCCTACTGTGAATAGAGCTTTGTTCAAATCATTGAACTAGAAACCAGCCAGCAAGACTGGTGTAGAAGGACTTTCCCCAAAGTCTATTGTTAGCAGGGCAGAACTTGGGAAAGGGACCTATACTCAGCCAGTGCCCCTGCGATGGCCTCATGGAGCAGTTCCTACGGTGTGGACACTGACCTCCTGTGTCCTATGCCACTCTCCCAGCCACCTTGATGATGGATGCACTATGCTCAAGACGTGGTTGCCTCACAAGGTAGTTAGGCACATGGGCAAACTTATCAATGCTCCATTTCCTCATCCCCCATCCTCTGTCTCCCCAGGCAAGGTAGCTCAGTGGCATCCCTTAGGTATAGTCTGGGATGTACTTGAGGTACGCTTGTTTTAACTTGGGGTTTACAGCTACTTGGGGTGTCTTCATTGCTGCCATTTTAGTCAGAGCACTGTCATGTGCCAAGCTAGAGGATCCCACATGGTCAGCTGTCTGTGTCACTGGAGATCCTTCCAGTCCCTCCCAGGGTCAGCAGCTCTTCGCGTCCTGACTGCACAGCACACCAATGGTTAACACGCAACAGAACCGGAGCTTCATCAGGGAAATGAATTTGAGAATTGAAACTGTTTCAGAACAACCAGCAAGTTACTGTACAGATGTGGACTGCTGTCAGCAAAGTCAGCACCACTGAACTCCCATGCTGCCTGTCCAAGGTGCAGAAGCCAGAAGAGACAAGCTAAAGGTGGAGGCTGGATTCAGCAAGGGAAAACAGAATCTCACACCTCTGAGCCATGGAGGGCTGTAGGCACTGAAGGAGAAAGGGTGTCTGCAGCTGGGGTTGGAGATTCACGGAGAAGGGGGCATGTCAGCCTGGAGATGGGTAGAAAGTTGTGACCTAGGAAGGAAGGAATGCACCACAAAGAGTACTGGGGTGTGGCCAGACTGCCACATCAGGTCTCTCAGGCTCACCCAGGACCAGTGTCTATGAAGGAGCTCGGGGATCTCACTTTGGATGCAGAAGCAGACCTCTAATGGACCCACAAGTCTATAAAAGGGTGTGGGAGGTGATCAGACAAGGAAAGCTCACTATGGCCTTTGCAAGGTAAGATTTTCTCAGGGGGAGCCACAGAACACTCATAAGCAATGCTGCAGAGATGGGGGAATCGTGAATCCGGGGAGAGGAGAAGTTGGAGCTCAGAAGCCAGTAGCTACGGCCATAGTCTGGGCATAAAGTAGCAATGACCCGAACCATAGCAAAGGTAGCAGAGACAGGGAAAGTGTGGAAGCAAGGGACAGACTTTATGGAATAGAATTGGCAGAACTCAACAATGATTGGATCGAGGGAAGGAATGAGAGCAGCCAGAGACATCTTATTCAAAATGCCTTTGGCTGTTTTTAATATAAAAGATAAATATAAATACACATGATTCTATTCCTTAGGAGTTATCTGATTTGAAGAAACAGCCTCCTATCTCTCAGTGCCCAAAAACTCACAATGGCCAAAGACAACAATAATGATGTTCTTTACAGCATCTGAACTTGGTCTTCAGTGGTGCAGGCATCAAAAAGTCAATATGAGTAAATTGGCAAGCTCGTCAATGAATGAAATTAATTTTCCTTTTCTGCTGCATCACTAAACAACATTTCGGGACGCCGTGATAATATTCACTGGCCATTGTCATAGCCATGTGAGAGAAAGAGAGAGAGAGTAAGTTGAGATACAAAGAGGAACAACTATCTTCTCCCAGTAAACACTCTGCTTGACAGGCATTTGTTCCAGTGGGCACACAGCCCCCAGGATCTTGTCTCTGAATTTGTCACATTTGCAGCCGAGAGACCTTTGTCCTTTGAACGTGAGGAAATAGATTTTAACACATCTCCCAGTTTTAACCTCGACCCAAGTTCTATCTAATAGAACAGATGGTCTGGCCCTGCAGCAAGACCTTAGGGATCAGAGAGCCCTGCCTCCTTGTCTGAAAACCAGAAGAGGCTGAAGGAGGATGCCACAGCGGGGGCCAGATCTGAACTGCCGCTTTTTGAGGCAAATCTGGCCAGGATCAGTGTGTCCTGCTGGGGGATGGGATGAGAGATGGAGGTGGCCACTGTAGGGAGGGGAGAAACAGTACACTCCTGGCATGTGGGTGTGGGTGCACTCGTGCATGTGCAAGCACTGAGCACCTGTGCTATGCAAGCACTGAACAGTGTCATTGTCCTTTTCTGAAGGTGGGCACAGGGTTCCTTAGAACAGCTGATTCAATTAACCATGCCTGTGAGAGTCAAAGTCAGAAACCAGCTTGAGGTTGTGGTTATACTCTGCACCTCAGAAAGAGGCTCCTCTGCCCTCAGCAGACATACCCCAAGCCCTCTTCCAGCTCTGCCCTAGCCACTCCTGGTGGGCAGGAGCTAGAGGCTCACTGGGTGCCAGACACAGGGGTTCCTGAGGTTCTGGGAGAATGGAGAGCTACAGCATGAAGAGTTCTAGGAGAATAAAGAACAAAGACATGGTGAAGCCCTCCATTCCAAAACTAACTCCATACTCCGCCCCAGCTCTGGCATCTGCTTGACTACACCTAACCTCTTTTTCTTTCCTTGTCTATTGAAAATACTGCCTTGTTTTTCTCTTCAATGGCTAGAAAGGCTTTTTAGCCCTTTGGTTGACAATGTAGAGGACAAAGATGGGCTTGCAAGGAAGTGTTTGTGTGCTTACATGCAGGACTATGCAGCAGGAAGCAGGCAGCTGGATAATGGGGACCCTGTGGGAGGAAAGCCAGGCCCTTGTTTTTCTGCACCTTGGTCCTTTTGGGCCATACCACTAATTGGAACTTGCAGTCCCATTAATGAGCATTCCCTCCAGAGATCTCTATGACCATTTTGCCTCTGAGTCCCTGCCTAATGGACTATTGAACAACAGAGAACCTCATGGCTTTTGTCCCTATTGGACATGCAACAGTCCCCAATTAACCCAGGGCTTAAAACCAGGGCAGAGCAGCAACCCCAGACCAGCCCTGGGGAAAGGGCTGATGTCATTCCTTTCCATGCCAGGAAAAGGCCAGCGTGGCCACCATCTGAGCAGTGGACACCAGGCTCCTTGGTGACCAAGAATCAATTTCCACCCTCACAATGCTGTAGCTCCATTTGAAGTCATTAGGGGTCTGACCCTGACCCCAGTGGGTGAGGCCCTTGGGACCCACTCTTCCCCTTGACTGACTAAAAAATGGGGTCCATCATAAAATCCAGCCCATAGAAAAGGTCAGCCCCTGGGGATAGCCCAAAGGGAAAGGCAAGAAAGGATCATTCCCACCTGGATTACAGCCACCAAGATTCAGAATATGTGGCAGTTTAATTAAAGGCAGATAAAATCACAGTCCATCCCTGCTCACAATCCTTCAGTGGCTCTCTATTGCCCTGGAGTAAAATAAGCTCCTGGAGTGGGACACAAGGTCTCAGTGTGCATCTGGGTCCCTCTCCTCACACGTCTTCCCAAATGATATCTCTGGAAATCCCATCACATGTGGTGTCCAGACAGTCTTGTCTTTTCATACCCTGGGCCTTGGCTCCCACTCTCCAATGTCCTGATCAGTCCTGTCTTTCTTCCAAGTGTCACTGCAAGTTCATGCCCTTGAGGAAAATGTCAATTGAGGCCTCCCTCATCCGGCTCACCACTCCTCAGGCCTGTCTCTCACTTGCTGTTCCCACAACAGCCTCTACCAACTAGAGGCACCACATTCACTGCTGACTCCTAAAACCAGGGGCTGTAGTGTCCTTCTCTGACTAGACCAGCACTCCCCAACTCAGCTCTAGTGACATCTGGGGGCCTGGGAACTACTGTGCCTCGTGACAATGAAGGAGGTCTCCAGATATCACCAGACATCCTGGGGGGTGAGAACAGCTCCCCTAGTTGACCCCTGGGACAGAAGAGGAAGCTTTAGGGATACAGAGGACAGCATGAGGGAAGTGTCTCCTCTCCCTGGATGGGGACAACCGCACACAGTTTGCAGGCTACAGAGATTAAGTGCACGATTGATGTAGGCAAGTAACAGGTATTCCTCTCCTTCTCACCACGGGAAAATCAGGGGTAGGCTGAGAGTCACCTGGCCATGATAGACACCTTCACACATGCCACCCACTGTGTTCCCACCTTGACTACGATTTGGGGCCAGAGGCTCATCCCAGAGCTGAGTCTTTACCTTGTGAGTGCACCATGGGAGCCACCCTCTGCCTCTGGGTCAGCTGGTGTTTCTTTCCAGAACCTGACGGGTGTCCTCCCAACTGCTGCCCATCGTCAATCCCCAGCTCATGCCAGTTCCTTGGCACCTGTGTTCCCCAATTATGGCTCCATCCCACAACCCCAGTGAGCTAGAACCCCTGGGAGAGCTGAGAGGAACAGAAAGGTCACCTGGCTTAGATGGATGGATAGAATATGGACATATGGATGGATGGAGGATGGGTGGATGGATGGACAGACAGACGGACGGTGGGCAGATAGATGTGTGCTAGGTGCTCAGTAGAAGTGTAGAAGGGGGGGGGGAGGGAAGGAACACCATTTGCAGCGGAGCTTGCGTTGGAATGTCCCAGCACGGAGTTTGAGAACTGGCTACTGAGTTTCTCTAAGTCCCCTCACATGGCTCTACAGTCATCCAGCCTCTTCAGATAGCTCTGCATCTCTCCCCAAGTTCCCCCAGAGAGAGAACATTCCCAGGAATTCTGAGCAGCTCACCCAGTTACAATCTTTTTATCAAGCCAACAAATAGATTCCAGTCCCAATCACACCAAGCACCAGCAGGGTGCTCCCTGGCAGAGCTGTCTACATCCATTTGCCCCAGACCATTCTTTCTCCCAGGATAGATGCAGGCTCAGCCAGCCCCTTGTCTCCTCTCATCCCCAAGAGAAGCAGGGAAGAGGGATGAGTGGATCCATGGGAACCTTGCACCTTGCATCTCAGGCTCATCTTTACAAAAGAAGTCGTGTTTGCTAGGAAATATTGTACAAAAGGATCTCTTCCCACAGGCGGAAAAAATATAATCATCTCTTTAGTGGGAAAAAAAAATGCAGTTCCTTAAAAACACAGCCATCGCCTGCATATGGCCTGTTTAAATGCATTTTATTAAGATTTATACCACTTAATGGTGGCTCAAAGAATGGTTACATAAACAATATCATTTCGGTGTGGGAGGGCTGGAAATAACTCCTCAATGGAGCCAGTAAAAACTCAGAACTTGAGCACGCTGGTGTGGTAGCGTTCAATTAATGTCAGGCCTTATGGGTTTCAATCTGGCTGGAAATATATTTAAACAAATGAATAGATACAAATGTTGGCTCTTCGGCCAGCCAGAGCTTTAAAAAAATCCATTTTCCATCCCATTTATAATAAGAACTAATTTGAATGTAATTTATCTAAAGCACGACATTCCCTAATTTTTACACACAACCATTACTTACAGCTTAAGTAATAGTTATATCCGTGGATCTCAGTGCACTTAATTGAAAATAGATGCTATTAAAATGCAAGACTTAATCCGTCAAAAATAAAAAGCATTATCCTAAAGAATAATTGAATACTCAGGCTCAGACCAAGAGGGAAGAGGGGGGAAAGGGCTTTTTTTTTTTAAGAGAAAAAAAATACCTCCCCTTTAAATACAGTACTTCTCTCTCTTTACATGGTATTAGAATTATGTCAGAGTGAAATTAGCCACTCTCGACCCGCTATTTCAATTCCGATTACCGTTGCCTCTCATCCGAGTGTCAGACTTGGCACCGGAGTCAAATCCGTCTGCCGAAGAGTGACATGTCAAGGGTGACAGTGACAAATTGTCACTAAGTGAGGAATAACACATGACAGGGCATGTGTCCGTAATGAGGCATATGCATGCCAGCCAGCCCCGGGACGCGCGAGGCTGAGGGCGGAATGCTGGAAGCACTCCGGGTGCCGCGGGTTCTCATTAGGGCTCTGTGCCTCCCTGGATGGGGGGCTTCCATCATTAAAATAAATAAATAATAAATGTGCGCCTCAATGAACAACACACAGACAAAGCCCCATTCTGCACCGTTAGTGAATTTCGTTTTGGAGGGAAACGCGGATGGATAAAATGAAGCCCTTCTTGCAGACCTCTCCCTCCAGCCTCATGACGGTTTTTTTCATGTCCCCCTTCCACATCACCAAGATCAAGGAAATGGGAATGGCGGGAAGATATGCCCCCTCGTGCGTTCACAATATCCCTGTGAGCGCTCAGAGGAACATCCAGTCTACCACATGGATCTGCTTCACAGAGGCAAGGAAGGGGCTTTCTAACTGTCCTCGGGTGTAAATAACCTTGTTTTCACCCCAAGCAGAATGCAAACAAGGGGGGGACAGCCAAGGCAGGTAGGAGATGTCATCATAAAAAATTAACTCGAGAGACTACAAAAACAGGGAAAAGTGAGAATGGTTGCTAGGTCTCTGTTGCTTTGTTTCATTTCATTTTGTTGTCTTTAATTTCCCACAGGAGCTCTCTGAGGCTGTGGACTCTTCCCATAAAAAGCATTTTTATACCCTAGCCATGTGGATGGATAAAGGTCTGCTGGATTTTATTGGATGGACGGAGGGAAGGATGGATGGATGGATGGATGGATGGGTGGATGGATGAATGGACTGATGGATGGGCAGACGGACGGATGGATGATAGGTAGATGGGGAAGTGAGAGGGGATAGGCAGTTGGGCGGGAGAAGGAAAAGAAGATGAACACAGAATAGACAGCTGAATGGGCAGGTGAGGGATAGGTAGATGGACAAGGAATGGATAAGGGATAGATAGGTGGATGGATGAGGGATAAACAGATAGGTGGATGGGGGGATGGATAGGTGGACGGATGGGAGATGAATAAGGGATAAATGGGTTGATGGATAAGGGATAGATGGATGGCTGATAGATGGACAGGTGGATGGGTAGATGGATAGGTAGATGGATGAGGAAGGGGTAAGTGGATGGAATAAGGGATAGATAGGTGGGTGGATGTGAGATGGATGGACAGAGCATGGATAAGTAGATGGATGAGGATGGATAAGGGGATGGAAGATGGAGAGGTAGATGAATGGAAGATAGATTAGGCATGGATAGGTGTGTGGATGGGAGAAAAGTAAGCGTGGACATGGGATGGATAGGTGGATGATTAGGAAATGGATAGGGGGATGAAGGAAGGATAGTTAGATGGAAAGGATCTGGATAAGTGGATGAATGGGGAATATATTAGTAGATGAGTGGTGGGAAAATGGATGTGTGTTTGGATGGATGGATGAACTCAAAGATATGTCAGGAAATGGCTCACAAGTATGGCTGGGACAGATCCTTAGGGAACCAGCTATCACATCAAGAGCTTAGACTATGTCAAGGTTAGGGGTTTGAAGTCAGAAGTGGCACAGTCCGACCCGTGTGCAGAAAGATGTCCTAGCTTCAGTGTGGTTGTGAGTGGACAGATGAGGCAGAAGCTGGGTGACCAGAGAGAAGTCTTCAACCAGTGGCCAGTGGCTTACCAAGGGGAAGGACCTCTGCTTCAGTCTCATCCTGGCCAACAGGTCAAGGCAGCAGAGCAGACAGAAGTGGGTAAAAGGGGACAATGCCCTGAGCACACGACAGTGTTAAAGTCCTAGGAGGACTCTGGATTTGGGAGCACTTGGGTAGAATTGGAACCAAAAGGGCGGAAGTAAACTGTGACCAGAGCAAAACTGGAGAGGACGCAAGGGGCCGTGTCTGTCCATCCCACAGCAGACATGTCCTGCCTGTCCATCTCGGGCGTAAAGGGGGTCATGCTAAAGCATCACTTTACATAGCTGCTTTTCCCTCCTAAGAAAAATGTAGTGGGCATTTTCTTTTGTCCTTTTTCCCATGGTATCGTTGGAGACACCCTCAGTTTCCACTGACGGGAACTTAATAATACCATGCCCACCAATAGGACACATTTTAATTAAATAATGATACTGTCTATTAAGAGGTCTCGGGTTCATATCCTGTAGCCCCCTGACATGCTTACCTAGCCAAAACCTTTGGCAGCCCAAAGATACGTCCATGAGATAGCTCAATGGACAGAGGTACCTAGGACCAAGCCAGATCCTATAAGGTGGAGGAAGAAAAACGCCTCCCAGAGTTGTCTTGTGTGCTGTGGAACACACGCGCACACACACACACACACACACACACACACACACACACACACACACGCCACATAACTCTGGGAGCACACCCCAGTATGTCTACTAGGTACCATGTTTAAAACACCATCAGCTCTGTGCCACCGGGAGCCTGAAAAGGTGGCCCTCCTGCAAGGAGCCTTTCTGAAGATGCCCCTGCTCACACTGTTTGCCACGGCTTTGGGTTCCAGTGGGAAAAGCAAAGAGTGGCTTTAGGATGATGGGCGGGCCCCTCAGGGGAGCGTCCAGTACCACGTAGTGCTCACCCACCTGCGGCCGGACTCTGGAATCTTGGAAGCTACGGATCCTACAGAGCATTACCTGTGCCATACAGCTCCAGCCGGGAAAGCACATCCAAGTCGGAGCCCACTGTCCCGGGAGCCCAGGGAGCAGTGAAGTTAATGGGAAGAAGCAGCTTCTCTGCTGGCACTTCCTGCCTCCCTGCAGGATGGCTTGGCAGAGACACTGCCCAACACACACACACACACACACACACACACACACACACACACACACACACGTAGCTGTAACCTTGCCCTCTGGTGTCAGACAGCCAGAAGCACCAGAAAGGCTGGTCCAACATGGTGGGTGTGCAAGGACATAAAAATGTCTATACAGCATGCCAGCAAACTCCCTGAAAATGCCAGGGGGGGGGGGGGGAGGGAGATCCCGTGCCAAACTCAGTGCTGGCAGAGGTGAGCCTCCAGCAGAGAGGGAGGCGCAGGAAGGCTTCGGTCCACCTAATTAATTTCAAGTGTTTGGGGAAATCAGAGAAAATTTGCTGAAGACAAATCCCAGGCCTCCAATTGGACCATGGCTCCCCTTGCTCTTCCCCCCCCCCCTCAAGTCTAGTTCTCATGCAAATGTGTCCCCAGCCAACCCCTCTTCTGTCATGGTCCCTCCCTGCCACCAGACTTTGCAAGGGGGGGCTGCCCCTCCCTTATGGGGGTCCTCAGACTTTACAGTCCTGGCAACCAGGCTACCAGCCCTCGCCTAGGCAACAAGTGAGACCTTTTGCTTACAGATTTGGGTCTGTGACTGGTCACTGGCTGTAGGGGTCCCCCACCTGGGGATGCCCTCTCGAGGGACACGGGCAAACACTCACTACACCCTGACTGTTGTTCTGGATGGTCTCTGTGTCTTGGAACTAAAGGAACTCATGAAGCAGGCAAACTCATACATCACAGAAAATGCCAGAGGGAGGCTGTCGGAGCTGGAGAGGGCAGTGGGAACACTCTCCTGAGGCAGTGATGGAAGGCAGAGGGCAGGAGAGGAGGAGGAATGAGAGCGGGAGGTGGGTAACTTCTGGGCCAAGACAGCAGCGTGGTTTACATGAGCCACACAGGAAAGTGAGCTAGCTGTGTTCTAGAAACTGGAAAAGGGCAGACTGCCAGCAAAAGGGGAATCCACAGAGGAAAGGGGCTGATCGACAGCCTAGGGGTAGCCAGGGTACGATTATGTCGGAAGCTATGGGAGGGGTCTCCAAGTGTGGAGAGAAGGGGCACACAGGCATTCAGATCTGCCCCTGCTAATCCTCAAACGGAAAGGATGAACCGCAGGGCTCAGCAGTCCTCTACATCCGCAGGATCCACGTGGGTGGGTTCACCTTGCTGAGGATGGGCAATACTGGTTTTCTTTAATCATTTCCCCTTAGATGATACAGCATCTACCACACGGCTACTATAGTTCTAGAGGTGAGTTAGGATGAAGACAGATGTGATAAGTGACATGCAAACACCATATACACCCTTTTACAAAGAGACTCAGCATCCGTGGACTACAATTCACTTAAGTCCTAGGACCATTCTTCACTGGACAGTGTACAGTAGCTTCTTTAAAAAAAAGGATTTACTTAATTTGCATGAGTGTTTTGCCTGGGTGTATGTATACCATGTGCATGCAGTTCCCATGAAGGCCAGAAGAGGGCGCTGTATTCCCTGGAACTGGAGCTGTAGAGTC
Source organism: Peromyscus eremicus (assembly GCF_949786415.1). Taxonomy (NCBI): domain Eukaryota; kingdom Metazoa; phylum Chordata; class Mammalia; order Rodentia; family Cricetidae; genus Peromyscus; species Peromyscus eremicus. The sequence continues at coordinate 53,972,229 of NC_081430.1, read as the reverse complement.
ATCATGTGGATGCTGGGAACTAAACCTGGGTCCTCTGAAAGAGCAGTCAGTGCTCTTACCCACAAGCAATCATTCCAACCCATAGCTTTTCTTAAAACTATTTATTTCTTAATTATGTGTGTGTGCTCTGTGGGTATGGGCATGTGAGTGCAGGTGTCCATGGAGGGCAGGGGCATCAGATTCCTCCAGAGACAGGGTTTAAGGCAGTTGGGAGCCTTTTAATATGGGTGCTGGAAACCAAACTCAAGTCCTCTGAAAGAGTAGAATGTGCACTTAACCACAGGGCCATCTCTCCAGCCCCATTAGCCTCTTATAGAGCTGCTGGGAAAGAAAGCCAGCACACATGGAAACATCATGAAGCAATGAGGAGGAGACAGGAGGTAGTCGGCAGGGCAGGCAGGAAAGACATCTATCAGGCTTTTCGCAGAAGGAGCACCAATAAGCCCACGGGTACAAAAAGATGCTCATGAAAATAATTGGGAGGCTGGAGATACAGCTCAGTGATAAAATGTGTGCTTAACATGTGCTAGGGTTCAATCACACACACACACACACACACACACACAAACTGGGAGAAACAAATTTGTGTCTTGTGGGTTTGAGGCAGTGTAAAGGCTCAATGGGGGCTCTCATTCCACTAGGAACCAATTGTGGTTACTGGGGAATAAAATAAACATATATTTCAATATATAAGGGGGGGCTTTCAAATGGCTACTAAGTCACCGAGTTATAGCAGACTATATTTGGGGTTCTGATATTTCCTAAACACAGCTGTTGGTTACTTTTTTTTATTGGAAGTACATGAGAAAGCTAGGACACATTAAGGAGTCAGACCTGAGGACATTTAGGGACCTACCTATAGGTCACAGAAGGTAGGACTGTCACAGGGTGAAGCCATGAGGCTCTTGAATGTAACTACAGAGCTCTGGAGAGGGCAGAACCAGGTAAACCAGGAGCAGCGCTCTGCTGGGAACAGTGACAGAATGGACTGTCCCCTGAGGCTGTAAAGACTGTCACCCTCACTGGCTTCTATGTCAGGAGAGGCTCAACACGGCTGGTAGCTGGTGAGGTTCAGAGGAAATGGCCCAGACACTGCACAGCGGATTGAACTGGTCTAGAAAGGGTATGTCTAAGCCGGACCCCCTACAGCTTGCTATAGAAATTTCTGGGAAATGAGGAATCCGTTTACACTATTCTAGAGAGAATTGCCACATAAGGTCCTGCTGGATTGAGAGTAGGCCCTGACCCATGGCCATGAGCCTTCTGGAAAGGTGGGCAGTGGAGAATTTGAGATGGAGAGAGAACCAAGGAGAAGCCTGTGAGGTGAAGACAGAATTAGAAACAGAGAGCTGCTACTGCAAGCAGGCCCTGTCAGAATTCCATTTGTGGCTGCCCCGGCTGAGCTGAAAGCCACAGAGTGAGTTCTGCCATGAGCGTGGGCCTTGAGACAGCAGCGTCCTGTTGAGGGGTCAGCATCTCCACCAAGACCAGAGGTTTACCTGGGGGAAGTGACAGATGCTTGCATGCCCTGTAGTCAGGAAGGACAAAGAGACAGGAGAGAAACCTGCACTGGAGTCTGGCTCTGGCTCCCCTGCTTGAGGCTATGCGCTGCAGGGTCTGTCAGTTCCCTCTCTGGGAAGCCAGGGCCCATGTGTAACTGGCCTTGTTGAGAAATGTGTCAGCAGCTGGACCTCAGGAGCCATGAGCGGGGGACCCTACAGTGTGACTACTGACCTGAGATGGCTCAGAGGCCGTCACCACTGTGGTTTCATCCTTGTGGGGGGGCTGGGACAGAGTAGCTTCCAGGAGGCACTGGGAAGAAGAATCAATGCAGTAAGAACAACCTCAATCCACGTTCTCCCAGCTCTGGAGCTGCAACAGAAAACCAAGATCTCAAGCGGGCTGGTTTCCTGGTTTCTTCTGGGAGTCAGAGGCAGGACCTGTGGGTCCCTATTTCTCCACATCGCACCCCAGTCCTGTTAGATGAGCTCCCCTCCATGTCCTCATTTTATCACCTGTGAAGTCTGTGAAGACTCATCTCTAAACAAAAGTCACCTTCCTAGGAACTGGGGGATTTGACCATATCATTGGTCAGGGGATTGGGGGTGGGGGGCTGTAATGCAACACTCAAAGCTGGAACCCAAACACATGACAAACAGCTCTTTGTTCTACCTTACCCAGGGGAGTGCCTAGACCTTTCTAGAACTCAGCCCACCTCCAATTTCCTGGGGAGGCGAATAAAAAGACCCAAGGGTGGAGACATGTGTGGGAGCTTTGTACTTAAGTGAGTTGTTCTGATTTTGTTTTTAACCCAAACAAGCCTCAGCTCTCCTCTCTGTAGAGGGGGGTAAAATGCTGTACTGTCCCCAAGTGTCATGAGGGTTCCGTGTGAGCACGCCTGGGATGCCCAGCACACAGGAATCATCAATAGACTGCCAGGCTTCCCCATCCCCAGGGTCTGGCACACCATGTGCTTAACTCACACGTGGTAAGAAGGTGAAAGGGTGGGGAAGGCCGACGCACAAGCCTGCAAGCTCACAAACCTTTTACAGGCTCTGAAAGCCCACTTGTTGCGGTTTGAACAGAAAACGTCCCCCACGGGCTCATTTGTTTGCACACTCGGTTTCCAGGTGGCGGTGCTGCTCCAGAAAGTCACAGAAGTTTTAGGAAGTAGAGATTTGCTGAAAGAAATGGGTGGAGGGAGAGACGACGACGGCGGACTCTTCAGGTTGATTTAATGGCCCGGCCCCCGCCCCCGGCCCCCGGCCCCCGGCAGTCCTCTCTGTGCTTCCTGACTGCGGAGGCAATGTGATCGGCTCCCTCACACTCCGCGATGGATGCTGTCCCCTGAAACGGACCCAGCACAAAGCCTTCTTCCCTTAGCTGACTTCTTGTCAGGTGTCTGGACACGAGTGAGTGGCCACTGCACCCTCGCTGCACTTGCTCATGGAGAAACAGACGCCCCTAGTGATGTGGAAAGGTTGCCAGTGCCGTGGTTGGTTCCCGTCAGCAAACCCTCCACAGGAAAAGGTGGGTTCGCGGCTGCTCCCACCGCCGACTGGCAAACGTTTTATACTTATTTACAAGGCAGCGCAATTATGTGCAATTATTCCATAATGCAAACACATTACGAATACTTACAGCGCCATTTTTCCCCTCCTCCTAAGGAATCTGGCTGAACTCGGGGTTAAAGATATTTTGTGTAATTGAAATTTGGAGCAGGTGTGAGAAGGGAAAGAGAGCCTTCCTGACTGAGGTTAAGGAAATTGCAATGAGTGTTCTTTTTAAAACTGGAAAGCTATTCCAAAAGAAAATGCTTCATGGATGAACACACTGATAAACCAGGAACTCTACCGGAGACACACCACAGCCCCAGCCCTACAGTGTCACAGTGTCACTCTCGTCCATTTTTATAACTGTGTGTGTGTGTGTGTGCACGTGCACGCGCGTGCGTGTATGTACATGTGTGTGCCACAGCACAAGGACAACTAGTGGGCATACATTTTCTCCTTCCACCATGTGAGTTCCAGGCACGGAACCCAGGTCTCCAGCCCTGGTGGCAAGTCCCTTTACCTGGTGAGTAAGTTCTCTTGCTTGTATTGCCACCCCCACCCCTACCCCCCCACCCCCATCCCTGGTGCCTGGCACTCCTGACATTTTTATCATCCTGCCTCCCTGACTCAAAGGAAAGACTTTCTAGTTCACTTCATCAACCCGGCCTGACACCCACAGCACACAGCAGAGTGCCGAGGACGCGGTGGGCATGCGATGAATGCCTATTTAATAAGCAAGTATGGGCCAGTGGGATGGCACAGTGGGTGGAAGCATTCGCTGTGTGAGCTTGATGATCCCAGCGCAAGTCCCCAAGCCCACGTCTAAACAGCCAGACATGGCGGCTTGCACTTTGCGCCTACTCGGAGACGAGAGGAGGGACACAAGAGAATCAGCAGCAGCTCATACACACGGCCCAGCGTAACAAACTACAGGAGAGACCCTGCCTCAGAAACGGAGAGAGTTCCTCGGACCTCACAAGGCCTGCTGTGTCATACGGGTACTGTGTCCCACATGTGCCTGTGTGCATGCACACACATACACAGATGAATAAATAAGCTGTAAAAATAAGCAAGTATATAAATATTCAAGTCATTCCTGAGGGGGGGGGGCGGGGGGACGGACAAAGAATCAACATTATGTAAGCACATGCTGATCTATGCCAGTCACACAATTCTGTGTAATCCTCGAATACACTCTCGGGGTGTGGGGTTTCATCCCTAATGCACAGAGGAGGAAACTGAGGCTCCAAACATCATGCGGCTTGTCCGGGATCCCAGAGAGGCAACACTGTAGCGGTTCATCCGGGATCCCAGAGAGGCAACACTGTAGCGGTTTGTCCGGGATCCCAGAGAGGCAACACTGTAGCGGTAAGTGTTTCTCCCGGGGCCTCCTCAGCCCTCTCACCCTGCAAACCTTCCCTATACAACCTGAAGTACCCTCAAAGCATGGTTTTGTTCCGGCACCCTGTCATCGTCATCGTTGTCTCAATGACACAACTGAGCAGCCCCACTGTCACCAAGAAGCCACCAGGCACAAGCGGTGTTTACGAGGAGGATGGAGTGGCAGAGGGAGGCTATTGTTGGGGAGCTCATTTTCCTGACATCTGGATGGAAACTCCAACTACAGTCTCCCAGTCTGAACTTGCCCTTGGCCCGACGCCGTACCAAGTCACAGCAGACAGACAGCCATCTGCCCTGGGCCGAGCCCTCGGAGGGCCTCAGAGAGCTCATCTCCCTCACCTTGGCCTCAGCACATGCCTTAGCCTGTTCTTACTTGAGAAACAATAACTCCCTGTGTTCCGCTGCCCTCACAGACAGCTGGACAGTCGCCTGCCCGTCACCGCCACTCTGCCTAAGGAAGGCAGGCAGTGATGCCCTGACAGTCGAGATGAAGCTGATCGGCCTTCATGGACAGAATACTTTCCTTGGAGTAGGACAGTCGACACCTAGGTGTCTTTGTCCTTAGTGATCACCTGCAGGAGAACGGAGGTGGGGGCCCAGGGCAGCAGGCTGTGGTTATGTCCTAGCTACATATTTTTCTTTCTTAGACCAGCTTCCTAGAATACATCCGGAAGGCTCCGCACAGAGGCTGAGAGACTTAAGGAATGAAAGGGGAAAGTAGGCCAAAACCAGTCAGGGAGGCCATGACAAAAGTCGGGGGGAGGGCAGAGCCCCAAATCCTGAGGCTCTCCTCCTGAGTTTCCCATTGCTAAACACACTGTATCAGCGACTACCACTGTGTAACAAGTAACTCTGAAAGAGGATGGCTTGGGGCCTGGGGAGACGGCTCAGCTGGAAAAGTGTGTGCCTTGCCGGCATGGGAACTGAGTTCACTACCCAGAACCCACATAAAGAAGCCAAGCACGTGAGCCGCATGCTTGCAATCCCAATGCTGGGGAGGCAGAACTGGGCGGATCCCTGGGGCTAGCTAGCCAGCCAGAGTACCAGGGTCAGTGAGAGATGGTGTATGGAAAAGCAAGGTGGGTGGATCCCGAGAAACGACTCTGGAGGCTGACTTCTGAGTTCCACACTGAGCCACGTACACGGTGTGCTTTCAAGGGTCCTTTTATGGGCATTATTTGCTAGGTCTGCCAGCACACACTATCACAGACTAAGAGGCTTGAATAATGACACATTTGCCCTCCTGAGGACGGAGGCTGGAAGTCCGAGACCAAAGCCAGCAGGGCTGTTTCTCCCGAGGTCTTCGTCCTTTGCTTTCAGATGGCTGTCTCCCTGCCACGCCACATCTCTTGTTCCCTTCATGGGCTTCCCCGGTGCCCCGTCCCCCAGGGACACCAGTACTACCGGGTTAGAGCCACCCGGTGCCAAAGTCTCCAAGCCCAGCCCACCATTCTCAGCCTAGCTCCAGTGAATCATACAAAGTTCTGGAAACAGCCTGTGAAGCAAGTATCACAGGTTCAGCTCCAGCACTTTCCACAGAGAAAGGGAAGGACAAAGGATCAGACGTCTGGCTGTGGGCAGCCACCCATGCTGACAAGCCTGCCCTTCTGCAGGGAGTCTGGTGCCCTGGAGTCACTTACACATGGACCAGGGCAGAAAACTGAGGCACCATCCCACCATGTCCACCTGGAGTTGTTCCCTTTCTCTTTAACATACCCCCTCAACACACACACACACACACACACACACACACACACACACACACACACACGCACTTTGCCACTTGATAAAACACAACCCAGTACTTCCCCCCAGAAAGAAAGCTATGGTATTACACATGGCTCCAGTTTGAACTCAACCTGTGACCACAGCCAAGGATCACTCTGCTTGGAGTCACTATTCTGTGGGCTGTGGAGGGTAGAAGGTTATTTCTTACCTGTTCTTCACTCCCAGTTACATGGTTTCCATCAACACGCATTTTCTGTGACTCTTTAATATGAATGAATTTCTGACTTGAGCATACAGCACACATACTGAACTCAGGTGTACCCTTGACTTGGGAAAGGAAAAACCAAATGAAATTAAATTGACTCTACCTGGGCCTGACCACAGGACTGGGGATGGGGGGAATTTGTCCCACTCCTCACCTGGTGAGGAGACTCCACAGGCCTGAACAGCAAGGAAGGTCTGTGGATGCCCCCAGTTTTTGCATATTTGGGTCTGGGAAGCAGGGGGCTTGTGACTCTGGACCCCTGGAAGTTCGGTTCTCGGTGTAGAGACACTAGGAGATGGAGAGATCTTTAAGGGACAGAGCCCAGTAGGAGGTGACTAGGTCCTCTGGATGAAGAAGGGATTAAGGTAGTTCTCTTAGGACTTGCATTGGTTCTTACCAGAGTGAGTAGTAAAGATGTGTGTCTGCACCACCACGCTGGCCCTGCCCGCCGCCCCGGCCCTGCCTGCCGCCCCAGCCCGCCACCCCAGCCCCTGCCTACCCTCCTGTCTCACCATGTGGTCTCTAACTTCTGGTGCCACCACTGTAACACCATCCACATTAGAGAAGTCCTTTGATGGGACTGCTCACTTAATACTCAGCTTCCAAAACTGTGAACTAAATAACTCTCTTTTCTTTGTAAGTAAGTTATCCAGCCTCAGGTACTCCATTGTAGTAATAAAAAATGGATATATACCCACCTCTTAGCCCACTTAGCCAAGAGGGCAGCTGCCAGGGGTAAAGGGGGAGGCACTCTAGGTGCAGAGTCAGGGACAGGGAGGGTCATTTCCTGACTATTGACCTCAGGAGCTCCAGTGAGCCTTGGGGAGCCCCAGTGCGCCTCATGACTTCCCTCTTACCAGCAAAGTTCTGCCCCTGCTGTCTTCTCCAGGAAGCCTTCGTCACCCTCCATGACCCATGCCTGGAGTGGCCCTCTCCCACAATAAGCATGTGTTAGTCTCCAGTGTGCGAGTCTGTGTGCTTCTGCTGTGCTTGGGCTCCCCCATTTATTCCGAGTTTAATGTCTCTTCCAAACCTAGAGAGTACTAACCAGCACGATGGAGACACCAGAATCAGCAGGGGCCAGACAACCCACAACTCTAAGTTAAACAGCTCTGGCCTCCAGGTCAGCAACTGCAAGTTGAAAGCAAGTCCCCACACAGTGTGAGCATTCTCGATATGCACCTCTGTGATGAACTGCTTTAGAGGAAGGTGAGGAATGCTGAGGGGCCAGGTGGTGGCAGAGAGACCGCCCGGCAATGTTAAACTCTGCCATGTCTCTATCACCTTGAGAAATTAGATTAACAAGCTAAGAGGCACAGGGCAGGCAAGCGAACAGCTCTAGGGGGCGGGACTCCGGAGGGCAGGAAATGCAGAGTTGAAACGTCTAAGGCCCAGTAATGGCTCAGTCGGTAAGTGCTTGCCATGAAATCCTGAGGACCTGAGTTCAATGTCCATGGAAGAAAGCCAGGCGTGACAGGGCATGCTTGTAACCCCAGCACTAGGAGGCAGAAACAAGGAGATCCCTGGAGCTTGCTGGCCAGCCACTGAGCCCAACAGGTGAGTTCCAGGAGCGTGAGAGGCCTTGTCTCAAGAAAGTGGATGGTGCCTGATAACTGAAGGCAAGTTCATCCTCTAACTGACACTTACTCTCTCTGTCTCTCTCTCTCTCTCTCTGTCTAAGCCAGCAACAGATTATATCTAGAATATTCAAGAAACTCCCACAAGTGGAAAAGAAAAAGAGAGCAGACCTAATAGAAAAATTGGCAAAAGAAAAAAAACACAAGTAACCTTCAGAGAATGAAAACAGAAGAACTAAGAGCCGCATAAAAATGCTCATGTGTCATTAACCAGAAAACAAGCATCATGAAGCAATGACGAGCAAACATCAGCAGAGCATCATGGTTAGCTTTAACTGTCAACTTGACACAACACGGAACCACAGAGATGAGTCTCAGTGAGGGAGTGTCTACATGGGTTTAGACTGTGTACATGTTTGTAAGGGATTGTCTTAGTTGATGTGGGAAGACCCAGCCTACAGTGGGTGGCACCATTCCCTAGGCAGGGATCCCGAACTGTGTGAGTGGGGAAACCGAACCGAGCACTAGCAAGTTAAGCCCACATGCATTCATTCCTCTCTGCTCCTGATGGTGGATGTCATGTGACCAGCTGTTCGACATCAATGCCTCAACTTCCCCACAATGACAGAATGTAACCTGGAGTTGCAAGCCAAATAAATCCTTTCTCTCCTAAGCTGCTTTTGGTCAGGGTGTTTGATCATGGGAGTGTTAGTGAAACTACAACATAGAACCATGCTGTGTTGGTGACCACTTGGTCACTGTAGACACCCTCTGTCTGCCATGAGCAAGCTCAAGAGTGGGCTCATCACCAAAAGAATTCCCACACTGGCCCAGAGGGAGTGCATGTGCACTACCAACACAGCATTATTATATTCTATTGATACTCACTCCCCTGTAACTCCTACCTGCATTTTATAATTTACTAAGAAAGGAAAAGATATTTCCAATTAAGGGCCGAAAGCTTCACATCACTTTGGGTTTTTATCTTCATTAAAGGACTCTCTCATCCTGGTTTAATCTTTAGATCTACTCTGGAGCAGATACAAAGGCAGACACGGGTACTAGACTCCATTCTGTCTTCACCACCTCAGAGCTTTCTGAGTCACCTTCTGACGTAGAGCTGTGTCTCAGACACTCAGAGTCACGGAGAATCTGGTGTCCCTTTAATGCATGGTTTATTGTTCACACATCATGCTTCAGTGAAAGGGAGACACAGCAAATGGGTCTAACAACTTCACAATCCAACTCTGAGTGATGCCGCCAATATCTGGAGGCAGGACTTCACTCATGGACAGTGGGTGGGGCTGGCACAAGCAGGTCTGACTGCCTAGTGCACAGCAAGCCACCATGTCCACATCCACGGGCGGGAAAAGAACAGTGAAAGGGAGGATGCTGTCTCTGCAGCAGATTCTTCTTGGGAGGGATGATCCTGGTGGGTAATGGAGGCTAGCTGGTCATGGCCTCAGTTTGTACTTAGGGGATTCTGGCTGGAGATGTGGTCACAGGAAGGGTCCCTTGATGCTAACATATGTGGCCCCCATGTGCTCATGTATGTTGGAGACCAGCATCTGCTGAGCGGCCTGGAGCCTGGGATTATATGACCCTTCAGAGTCCTTCAAAGGTTTATCTTGGTTTTGAAGACTTTTTGGTTCCTGCTCCTCATGGACACAGGCAGCCGCCTCCCAGGGCTTTCCTGGTTACACCCAGGTGCTCACTTCCGATGTCGGCACATTTTGATGTAAGGACACTGGGTAGGGTGCCTCCATCTTTGTTTTTTGTTTTCAATTTTGTGTTCTAAGTGTTCACGTCCAAATTGCCAATGCCATCTTGTTCCACACAGCAGCAAGTATGAGTCATAAAGAGTGTGAACAACCTTGTAATCCCAGCTCCATAGTGGACAGACTCGCACATGTGTGCATACACACACACACACACACACACACACACACACACACACACACTTGAATGGTCCTCCACCACCTTCCCCCAACCCCCCAACACTCTCCTAAGCTACAGCTGCCCTTCTAGCCCTGGAGAGATGAAGCGGTGCTTTAGTGGAGGTCAGAGGGGTAACACATCACAACCCATACAGCAAGCATAAAAGGTTGAGCAGATTTCGGGTATTAAGATACCCCAAAGGTACATCGTGGGCTCTCCAAGGCATAGTATTTGTGGGTGGAACTGGTGGGCATCTTGGCACAATGAGGGAGCTGACACAGAAACATACCACAGAGCACCATGCCAGACTAACCACACACGGGCAAGCCAAAGCAATGCGGCCCAGGAAACACATTAGAACCTTCCTGTGAGGAGGGTGGGCAAAGAGGGAGAGGAGTAACAGACTGAGCCAGCACTTAACCAAGAAAACCACAGTGAAGAGTTCTCAAAAACCTTGAGAGGTTAACCGTTCACCCGATGCAATCCTCCTGGCTCCTTCCCAACACTGGGGAAACTGAGGCTCTGAAAGAGTGAGATTCTAGGCAAGCACATAACCACAATTAAAATGATTAATTAAAAATGATCAATTGAGCCGGGCGGTGGTGGCGCATGCCTTTAATCCCAGCACTCGGGAGGCAGAGCCAGGTGGATCTCTGTGAGTTCGAGGCCGGCCTGGGCTACCAAGTGAGTTCCAGGAGAGGTGCAAAGCTACACAGAGAAACCCTGTCTCGAAAAACCAAAAAAAAAAAAAAAAAAAAAGATCAATTGAATCAATAACTAAAAATAAAAACTTTAAAGCCTCATCAGGAGCTGGAGAGATGGCTCAGTGAGAAAACTGGCTCCTCGAGCGTAAGATCCTGAGTTCAAGTCCCCAGCACTGACATAGAAGCTGGGCCTGGCTGTATGTGCCTGGGACTGCAGCCCTGAGGGGTGGAGACATGGGGGGTGGTGTCTCTGGCCAGCCAGCCTAAGGGAAACCATGAGTTTCAGGTTCGGTGACAGAAGATCAGGGGAATAAGGCAGAGAGACCACGGAAGACAACCGCCACTCACACACCATACAAACACATAAACAAATGAACAGAGTCAACAAAGGCAAACGAAAGGGAAGTCTGATCCTCAGTTACTCAGTACAGCCAAGTCCAGGGAGAAGCACTATCAGTTAAAAATAATCCCAGAAGCGTCTTCAACAGAGAAGCACAATTTGGAAGCTAGGCCGGTGACAGCGACTAAGAGCCCATTCCTAAACCAGCTTGTCACAGGCTTCTCCTTCCATGCACAGGGCACCTGTCTTCATACAGAAGGGAACCTGCCGCCCTGCCGCCCCACCACCCCACCACCCCACCACCCCCACCTGCCCAGAGGCATCACCCAAGGAGGAAACTAGTTCTCAGAATTACATGCTGTGAACTATTGAGAGGAAAGCCACAGAGCCACCCAGGGCATCTGAGTGGAGCCCTGGCATTTCTGGGCTGGGAATCGCAGATTGAGTTGCCTTGGTAAGGTCCTGGGCCTCTGCTCCCAAGGGCACCTGGGGTAGCAGGAGCTGGCGAACAGTGTGACACTGTCACTCACCAGGAAAAGTCACTTCCCAAAATACCACATGCTGCAGGTAAATGGGAAAAAGGTCAGGGTGGTAGAGGTGTGTGCGTTCTCAGCCACCTCGTACATAAGAATTGCCTAATTACTGGGAAGATACTGAAAAGCGGGGAATATTCCTCTGAGCAGCTCACCCTCAAGGCTGGGTACGGCAGAGCAATCTCAGAGCAGGCTAAACTCATCACAGCCCAGGCTGCCCCCAGTCCTGCCCACGCTTACATATAAATCAGCCTTAGGAATCAGCAGGAACATGCTGTAAGTATCTAAATCTTTGTGTTCATTTCATACTTAACTGACGTGACTAATCATGGGTTTTTTTCCCTTGCCCTTGAATTTTCGTGATGGAGGCTCAAAAGGCATAAATTCTACCCATTAGCTTTAGAGGCATATAACACGTACTACTTGAATAAATTAAATTTTGTTGACTTCTCACTATTCAGCCAAATTTTGAAATACAATAGAACGGTACTGTGTTCTCCATCCATAGTTAAAAGATCAAACCTGTTTTAAAGCAATACAATTCTTTTAAAAACCACGTTAGAATTCCTTCACCCAGTCCTATTGTGCTCTAGGCACTGGGCATCCGGGATGAAGGTGGGAAACAATGCTTTCCGTGTTTCTGCAGACCTGCTGAACAGGCAGATACATAGTTCCAAAAAGAAGCTGTTGGCACAAGCGAAGCAGAAGCTGGATTGGTGGGTTCAGGGAAGGCATCCCAGATGGGAGAAAGCTGGACACTTAGAGAATAATAGAAACTGGGCAGGAATCAAAGAAAGGCTTTGGGGTCATGAGGAGGCCCCTGCAAAGCCTACACGGGAGGGGGGGGGGCTGCAACTCTAGGGAAGGGCAGTCTGTTTGGGATGTCTGGCAAGCATCTGCTTCTCAAGCAAGCCCTCTGCTTCTCACTGGGTGTTTGTGCAGCAGAGGGAGGAGTTCCTTCCATCATCCCTTTCCAGAACCTTCAGGGTACAATTGTGAATGAGGTCATTCAATGTCCCCATCTGCTCTAGAAAATAGGCAATCTTGGGGGGGGGGGGGAGAATACAGCCAAGGAGGCAAGTTTCTAAATGTAAAACTCCTGAGGGGGTGGGGAGGCTCTTAGATAAAGAGGAGGAGGATTCTCTCTAGAGGTCAGAGGTCACAGGAAGTAACTTTGATCATCACAAGGGAAGGCTGTACTGGTTTCCAGTTGAAGCAGCATTTTTTTTTTTTTTTTTTTTTTTTTTTTTTGGTTTTTCGAGACAGGGTTTCTTTGTGTAGCTTTGCGCCTCTCCTGGAACTCACTTGGTAGCCCAGGCTGGCCTCGAACTCACAGAGATCCACCTGGCTCTGCCTCCCGAGTGCTGGGATTAAAGGCGTGTGCCGCCACCACCGCCCGGCTGAAGCAGCATTTTTAATGTGTCACAGCAGAGCTTTATCTCGGGGGTGGGGGTGCGGGGCGGGGGTCCCAAACATGAGGTGCTTGGGCTCGAGGACAAACCTCACAGTCCCACTGGAGAATGGAGATTGCACAGAAAAAGAGTGCAAAGCACCAAGTGGCCAGGAGGCTGAGCCACACACGCAGGATGGAAACCTAGTCACGCACTCATCGGTGATCCAGTGATTACCGAGCATCCCTGGGTAGTGAGGGCATAGGCCTGCCAGGGAGAGATGAGGGCCAAGCATTTGTTGTGGATGATGAGGGGCACTGGGGTGACTCTGAAGGACCAGAGCTCCCCAGAGTTACAGAGGATGGGGACTAGGAGAAGACCATCACCAGGCAGGCTTCAGGGGTGGATCCTTCCATCCAGACCAGGAAGGACATGGAAGAACTGCACATACCCCCGATTCTCAGGGAGAAATCCAGGAATCACACTTGGCCCCAGACTAGACACTAGAGACCGCCCTGGCGGACCAGGCACACTGAGAACCTCCGGTTGTTGCCTGTGATAAGAACAGTCCCGGGCTGGTGGAAGTGTCAGGACCCAGATACTGTGAACCTCCCGGAAGCTCCAGCTGTTGGGTGTTTAGGTACCTGTTACAGAGTGATTCTCTGAGGTCTGTCCTTGGGGAAGAGGGCTGACTTACCCAGGACAGGTCCACAAGAGTTCCCCACATGCCTCAATGTAGCACTAAGTTGAAAAGCCATCTCAGGCCGTGATACTGGGATTGGCTGAGGCCTCCCTTGTGGTAGAGCAGAGTAGAACTTGCCTTGAGGCCCTACTTCCCTTGTTCCCAGGGACTCGTGTGCCTGAGCTGATGGGCACTGGCTGGCGGAAGTGACTGTGTGCATTGACCGACATAGAGGTCATGATGGAACACCGCGTCAGAGCAAGGGGCAAACTCTACACACCAAGACTCCACACCCACCCTGAGGAGTGGCTAAGCATTGGCCAGCACACCCATCTGCAGCTGTCCATCCAAAGGGCCTCCTCAGCAATTTTCTGACTGCCAGACACCTTTCTAAGTCAGGGTCAGGGAGAATCCCAGGGACCTAACTTCAAAGTACAAGGTGACGTTAGGTGGGGTACTTCTGCAAACAACATCCACTGTGACCTTGGTCACTTCACCTGCCACTCATCCCATTTCCTCATGTCAAAGTGTGAGGCCTAACCCAGATCTAGTAAGGATAAGGCAACTTTTAGTTCCAGGAGGGAAAAGGGGGGAGTTTTATTTTAAAAATAGCAAACAGTATCACAGTCCACCAAAGTAGCAGTGGTACCTGATGGAAACAAGAGACTCCATCTAAAGACACACAGCTGCACTGAGAAGTGGACATGGGAAAGCGAACAGCTCATTGACCACAAGAAAGAACTCAACATCTAAGTTTACAAAACAGACCTCATCAGTATCTAGGAAGCAAGATCAACCCAGGGACACATACATACACACACATTAACCCACAGAGACACACACATATAGACCAAACACATACACACACATACATTTAGACACAGATCACATACATACACACACACACACACACACACACACACACCTCAGTTGTTACTTTGTTTCATATTGAGATACACTACTACCAGGCTAGCCTTGAACTCATAACCTTCCTGCCTCAGCCTCTAGAATGCTAGGACAGCAGGCATGGGCCACTACACTCAGCTGCAATTACACATATATATTATTTATTCTTTATGTAACAATGATCTGTGGAAGTCCAATTTTTTTAAATAATACTTATAGCAATTAGGAAATGAAATAATTAAGTGTGTACTTAATAAAATACAAGATTGGTTACTTAAATTTTAAAAATACAAATGAAAGAAATCAAAGAAACTGTAAATCAATGGACAGATATATTAGGTGGTCAGGCATACTTGAGAAGACTCAACCCCTCCTTCACGGGTCAGTTAATTTTTATGCCGTTCCTATCACAATCTCCAGGGCTTTGTAGACACCATCAAACTTAGTCTAAAACATGAAAAGCAAACATTCTCAAGCAGCTATCGCCAGCTTTAAAAAGGACAGAATGGGAGGAATGCTAAGGTATACTGCTTAGGAAGTGTGTGCTGTACATGTGTGTGTGCATGTGCCCACGTGAGGATCATTCTTCAGAAGCTGCCCACTTTTTTTTTTTTTTTTTTTTTTTTTTTGAGACAGGATCTCTCACTGGACCCGAGGCTCACCCATTAGGCTGGATTGGCTGGCCAGGAAGCTCCCCAGATCCACCTGTCCACCTCAGTGCTAGAATCCTAAGTGTACACCACCACACCTGGCCTTTTACAGTTGCTGGGGATCAAATGCAGGTCCCAGTGATTGAGCAGCAAATACTTCACTGGCTGGCCTACCACCCCAGCCCCCAGATACCGTGATTTTTAAATGACAGTGGCAGAGGGAAGGATACGGAATTCAGAAGAAGCAAAGAAAAATCCCAGAACAGGCTCATGCATGTCTAAATGATTTTGAGTCAGCGGCAGGAGTTCCTTGCAAACAGTGCCCTGCAGCGACTGCCCACCCACAAGCAGAGAGCTGAGCCTCTGCTAGAAAGCCAGGGAGTCTTCTCCAGGGAAAGGACTGGGTTCCCTGTCCCGGGAGACAAGAAGGGGAGGGAGGCAGCCCTTCAAACTTTGCCATCCCTGCCCGGGCGCAAGGACCGAGCCCATAATTTCCCTGACGCCCTGAGTCTGGCTGCCAGCCCTCTCCTTCCTTCTCTTGGGGTGGCTGGCACACCTGCCAGGAACTGTGTGCCTCCCTTGGGGCAGCTCACAAGTGGAGGGCTGCCGGTCCCCAAGGCCAGCTTGTGAGATGCACTTTGGAGAAACCCAAGCGCCAGGTGCTCTCAGCTGTGGTCTTTGCCCAGCCTCACAGTAGCCCCTCTCTCCGCACTGAGACCACATGCAGAAGCCATCTGCACTCCACGGAAACCTGCATGTCAGGCTCGGCTTCCCGGAGCCCGCAGGTTGGATGAAGAAAATGACAGCTCCAAACACCACCCCTCCCAGAGACTCCAGATCCCAGTCACGTGACCTGGCTGAAGGCTCGTTCCTGCAGAGCCACAGAGCATCTGAGAAAGTCATCCATGTCATCCAAATGACATCCCTTGAAGAAACACATTCGGGACTGGAAAGATGGCTCAGGGGGTAAAGGGACTTGCCACCAAGGCCTGAGGACTTAAGATCCATCACTAGGGTCTACATGTAGGGAAAAAACCGACACCTGCAAGCATACACACACACACACACACAAAACATAAATTAATAATAATGATGATGATGATGATGATGATAATAAAACTATGTGGAAGGACTGAAGAAAAGGCTCAGCAGTTAAGAGCACTCACTGGCTGCTCTGCCAGGGGACCTGGGTTCAATTCCCAGCACCCACATGGCAGCTCACAACTGTCTGTAACTCCAGTTCCAGGGGATCTGGCACCCATGGCAAACATCAGTGCACATAAAATAAAAATTAAAAAAAAAAGAACAATGTGGAGACAGGAAGCATTGATGTACTATAATTAATATCTTTGGAGACGTAAAAGCCTGCAGCTTCAAACTAAGACCAGGACCACATTTTTAAAATTAATTAAGAAAACACAGAAGAACTCCTGGAAATTCGGAACATAATAGATTTTTTTTTTTTTTCATTCTGAAGATTTGGAAGAGAACACTAAGAAGATCTCCCTGGCAATACAGCAACTGAGAGGAGACAATGAATGTTCTGGAACTTCACGAGAGAACAGAGGAAGTGGAAAGGAGAAACTGTCAAAAGATATTTCAACAAAAGTTCCAGGACACACCCAGGAAACAGACCCACACCAACTCATCTTATGAAAATGAAGACAATTAGGGAAAGAAAGCCCTCTGTAAGGTAGGGTGGGAAATGTCACACACAGAAGAGAAATTAGAGCCATTCTGAGTTTGCTAAACAACAGTAATGGAGCCAGCGAAGTTCTTAAGAAAAATTAACTCCTATCTATAATCCGCTATGAGTCAAACTATCAGTCAAGAGGAAAGGTAGAACAAAGGCATCTTACATCAGCAAGACTTGAAAATCGTTTACCTCCCACATATCCGTTCCTCAGGCAACTGTGGCGTGCCGCACCGGATGACAGGTAAACCGATGAAGATCACACTGGCTCAGGAAACGGGACCCAACACTGGAGGCCTGGGCAGGCTCAGGTTGAGACCAGCAGCCTGGGGCACTGTGGCCACCGGAGCAGGTCACCGGGGGCCTGAGTGGACTCCAGGAAGCCACTGCCCCAACCTTCCTCTGGTGAGAGGCTAACTCACAGGTGAAGGCAGGCAACTTGGCAGTGACCACCACTGGGCATGCAGTCCACTGATCTGCTCTGTGAGGCTCCCACAGACACAGCTACACTTGATTTGGGTCAGGAATTCTCTCCCTTTCTTAGGGCAATAGGCAGCATTTTTCTCTATCCAGGTTCTTACAGGTTTGGAATTCTTGCTGCTCACCTTAATCCCCGATCTTTGTACCATGAACCCATGGGGAAAAAAGCTCCAATGTTAGGTGAGGGCTGTGGCATGCTGAGCCCACCGGGGGCCAGTCAACAGGAACCTTGTCTTGTTTTGCATAGGAGCCATCCCACCTGACCTCTCAGGAGAGTGTGGCCTCATTTTTTGTTTGTATTTTGGAGACAAGGCCTCTATTATGTAGCTCTGGCTATCCTGGAATTCACTATGCAGGCCAGGCCAGCCTTGAGATCCACCTGCCTAGGCCTCCTAAATGCTGGGACTAAAGGCATGCACCACTATGCCTGGCTAAAAAAAAAAAGAAAGAAAAGAAAACATCCCACATTCTTGTTTTTATCCAGGGTACTTTCAAAATGAAAAGAATTTGTTTTGTAACCATGGCTTCACTGGGGCTCGAACCCAGGACCTTTTGCATGTAAAGCAGATGGGTTAACTGCTACACTCAGCAACCTTCACTGGCCTCACTTTCAAAGCCAGTTCTACTTTATTCAAGGCCGATTCATGCTTCACACATTCTCATTGTGCTGGTTTCGCTGCATTGATCTGTGTGAATAAAATAGCCCCTTCCCCCTTTTCTACAGCTTCGGGTACAGTGCAAGGGTCGGCAGAGAGCCCTGCACCGCTGGCGGTCCCGTACTTACCCACTTGCCTCAGCCCCCAGGCAAAGGCTGTGAAAGGGAATGGATGGAGACACGGGGGACCCCAGCACCACATGGAGGGGGTGGGCACGAAAACGCACACAGGCTTCTCTGGAGCCAACTCCATCGCTGTCCACACCACAGAAGTGGCCTCCACACCACAGAAGTGGACCCGGGTCAGGGACAACAGCGCTAACTTTAGGAGTGAGTGCAGAGATGGAAGCACTCTGAGCAAACCCGTCTGATTCAAAAGCAGTGTGGCACAGCCCCCAGAACCTTCTGCATGGAGGGGCATGCTTGCACTTAGAGCTGGGTTTTTAATTTGTCTATTTTTGAGGCAGAAAACATGACCATGGCAAAATGGGGCAGCTTGAGGGGGACAATTGCTTCAGACATTCAGCTGAGTCAAGGAGACAGAGATGCATCTGCTCCTGGCTTCTCCCTGAATCTTCATTCCCAGGGTCACAGTGATTAAGAAATATAAACCCAACACACTCCGGTTCGTTTAATTTCTTTTGATAGTCTGTAGCACAAGTTATAAAAATCTGTGAAAACGAGTGTCTTTGGGAGGGGAAACTAAAGGAAGGTACCACATTGGAGGAAGGACTCAACACAGAAACTCCAATGTGATGAAGCGAGGTGCCGGGGTGGGGCTGCCTGGCCAGCCTTCTGACTCTAGCCAGGGCAACAATGGGTGTGTCAGTAGGCACTGGTGCTCTGTGCCTATGTGCTGGCTCCACTACAGTTTTGGTTGGGTTTTTTGTTTTTTTCCCCAGTGTCTGCCAGAATGTTTCACAAAGCGAACCCAGCAAGACTACACTCCTTCCAGAAGGTGCCTCAGATGGTTTTGTTAATAATTTTGATCGGCTGAAAGGAGAAAAAAAACATCATTTCAATTATTCACTTTTCAAAAACTGTCAATTTCAATTTGGAGGATTCAGTGTGTCTGTCTTTCTCCCTCCCTCACTTCCCAGAAAACAACCCGAACCTGAAAAGCAGCCTCGCACAGAGGAAAAGGGACTAGGCAGGACATACCCACACAGCAAACATCTTGTTGGCCATCTTCTCCCCTGGGGAGGCGGAGTCCAGCCCACACAGAACTTTGCTGGAAGGGAGCACATTCCTTTAGGCTGCAACTGCTACTGTGAAGATACAAGCCTGAGCCACCATACATTGGCTTTGGTTTTAATAGCCTTTTAACCAACTTTGTTAATGGACTTGAATGCAATTTAGATATGGAACTTGGCTAAAACACAGCTTCAATTGGCTATTAAAATTTAAGAGCCAACTAAGATAGCTAATTACAAAATAAAAAAAAAAAAAAAAAAAAAAACGCCCCAGTGATGATGCTAAGCAGAATTAGGAACAGCAAATGACAGTCTGTCTAGTCTTATCCCATAGGGAAAGAGACTCTTAACTGAGAAGTCAACCAGACACCGCACAGCAAACCTAATTGCATTCCTGGTATTACGGCATACAAATCTGGCAGCTCGCTGCCATCAGACAGGGAAGGCGGCCTGTGGAACTCCAGTCTGAAGACAGCTGACCTCTTTCAACACAGGTTACAGCCTATTTCAGGAAAGCTTCCTTTTGTGGAGCAAACGCTGTGACTGAGGACCGACCCTGCAAAACTCAAGGGGGTGAAGGAATGGGGAGAGACTGAAACAGACCCTCCAAAAAGCACGATGTAAAAGGAAGAATTCCTTCACCTCCACAGAATCTATCTCCCTTTAATATTTAGGTCCAATAAAGGCAACAATAAATACTTGACTGCTCCGAAGCTGAACCGAGGGGATGCTATGCTCCTTTGCTTCATTACAGATCCCCTCGTTACGGCATCAGCTGAGCGCCGCCCAGCTCTCCTGTGAAGATTTATCATGTGTGTGGTGGCCACTTTGAATGGAGGTACTGGAGTCTTTAACATTCCCTAGTCAAGTGTCTCCCTGCTGTGCCTGTAAATGTCAGTCCAGTTTTTTCACGGCTGTGCGCACAGATTAGAAACAGCGGGAGAGCCGGGTAGTATGACTACAGTGCCAGGAAGGACACTTGTCTTGTGGCACAGCTCAAGTGATTCTTGGGATGCAGGACCCTGCTGTTTTCTAATATTTACACACAACTGGAGTCATCAAGAGCAGTAAATGCAGCCCGAGACAGCTCGCTTCTTTTGTGCTCAGAACTTTACATTCAAATAGGACTATCAACAATAACACCAAAAAAGACACCCATCTTAAAGTTTCCTATTTCCCCTCCATTTTGCTACACTAACAGACAACTGGGTATTCCTGCAGCTGCTCACTTAGCCTGACCCCTCCAACACTGTGTGTTATCGCACAGTTCCCTGGGAAGAGCAGGTGTTAGGATTCCTGACCTCAAATCGTGTTTCTGCAGACTGGAGTTTCTCTGACCTCTACAGGGACAGGGCCCTGGTTGCCATTTTAATGTAATTTTAGCCACCTGATTTTTTTTTTTTTTAAACACTTTGCATGGCATATTGAAGGCACATCTTGGGGACTGCAGTACCTGGACCACATGAGCTTTTCAAAACCCCGGTTTGGGAATTTACAGAAGTGGGGAGCAGGGGTTCTGAACCAAAACTATGTACATCTTAAGAAGTGTTTTAATGGCTCTTCAAATTATGTTGTATGGAAATTCTATTGTCATAATTTTTCTTTCTTTTACTATCTGCCAGAGATTTCTGTATTTGCAATGTGCACGTGTTGGGAGGCACATAGGAGCAAGATCATACACCTTGGAACTACAATACCAACCAGTCTAGATTATGCACCTCTCCAGCTGAACGGAATCCATATTCTGCTAGTCACTGAAGACAGAACGTCAGGGTGTTTTGTTTTACACCCTTGGAAGGGAAGGATGTTGTAAAGTGCTCAGAACACATCGAGTATTTAAAAAAAAAAAAAAGCTTTATTGTTGGTATGCATGTGTATGGGGGCACATTCACATGGGGTGCATTTGTGCGAGAGGGTGTGTGTGCACATGTGTGTACAAGTCAAAAAGAGCAACTTTAAAGTTCAGCTCTCTCCTTCCACCGTGAGTTCTAGTACAAATTCCAGTTGTCAGGCATCCATGGCCAAGTGCCTTTAACCTGCCTAGCCACCTTGTTCCTTACAAACACAGTGCTCAGGCATGTAATGGAGGCACATGTACACATGTAATGGAGCTGCTGTACACCAATACTAGAATGCACTCCTCCCAGGCACAGTCCTCCACTCCTCCCAGGCACAGTCCTCCACTCCTCCTAGGCAAGTCCTCCTCTCTTCCCAGGCAGTCCTCCACTCCTCCCAGGCAAGTCCTCCTCTCTTCCCAGACACAGTCCTCCACTCCTCCCAGGCACAATCCTCCACTCCTCCTAGGCAAGTCCTCCTCTCTTCCCAGGCACAGTCCTCCACTCCTCCCAGGCACAGTCCTCCACTCCTCCCAGGCACAATCCTCCACTCCTCCCAGGCACAGTCCTCCTCTCTTCCCAGGCACAGTCCTCCACTCCTCCTAGGCAAGTCCTCCTCTCTTCCCAGGCACGGTCCTCCTCTCTTCCCAGGCAGTGGAACAGAACCACTATGCATTTCCCAGCCGCACCTGCCCTGCCAATAGACTGCCCCAAGACCTTCCAGTCCTCAGATTAGCAGTGCTCAGGTGCCCTGATGCTTTAAGGCCTACAGTGCACTGGCCCGTGATGGGGAAAGCATGAGGACACCTGGAGCACCTCTCTCAGATTTGAGAATTATGAGATGGGCCACCCTGAATTCTGTATTGATTTTCACCAAGGTCAGAAAGTTAAACTGAGCAATTTCCCCATTTTTATAAGTTCTTATCTTCATATTTATGAATGTTTTACCTGTATGTATGTCTGTGTACTATGTGTGTCGGGTAGCCAAGGAGACCAGAAGAGGGCATCGGATCCCCTGGAACTGGAGTTAAAGCACAAGATGACACTACAAAGTTAATGCTGTCAAAAGGTGTTTGCATACACATCTGGTCCAGCCTATCGGTGCTGGACATAAGACACACCTTGACTTTACTATGGCTGCAGCAGTTAGCAGCTGTTGAGCATCCCTAAATTTGTAATTTAGCTTGAGAAGTAGGAGCACTTCTGCATTGAACAAATTCAG
This sequence comes from Peromyscus eremicus, assembly GCF_949786415.1. Taxonomy (NCBI): domain Eukaryota; kingdom Metazoa; phylum Chordata; class Mammalia; order Rodentia; family Cricetidae; genus Peromyscus; species Peromyscus eremicus. The sequence continues at coordinate 53,949,983 of NC_081430.1, read as the reverse complement.
CTGTTAGCAATCACTGAAAAGAACCACAGAAAGTCAGCCAGGCATCCTCCTAAGCTGGAGTCTCGCACTGGACCTGGAGCTGTGACTGGACTTGACTGCCTGTCAGGAGAGCCCCAGAGGTATCCCCAGCCCCCCAACACACACTGGGGGGACGAACAGAACCACTACAGCTGGCTTTGACTGTGAGTGCTGAGGGGTCAAACTCAGGCTTGCACCAACGGCTCTCTACTGACGGCCATCTCCTTCCCTTTCCTCTTTCTACTTGGGTAAGTTGAGTGTTTGCTGGAACTTTGTTCTGAAGTCTCAGGTGTATAAGGTCAAGTTCCTGCCTGAGCTTGAGGCAGCCACAGCTTTGGGTGGGAAGACACAAACAGGGACTTGGGGTCTGCTTCCATTCTTGGGTGAAAGCACATGAAAGGGATCACTTTCATACAAAGAATGCCTACATCACCGGGGTAACAGTTTCCTTAAAAATAAGAAAATTGTGGGCTAGAGAGATGGCTCAGCAATGCCAACTCCTCTTCCAGGGTACCTCAGGAGAGCACCAGAGGCTCAAGGTGGGGAGGGAGAGAGGAGAGAGGAGAGGGGAGAGGGGAGAGAGAGGAGAGAGAGGAGAGGGAGAGGAAGAGGGAGAGGGAGAGAGGGAGAGAGAAAGAGAGAAAGGTGGAAGGAGGGAAGGAGGGAGGGAGGGAGAAGGGAGGAGAGGAAGAGAAAGAGAAGAGGAGAGGAGAGGAGAGGAGAGGAGAGGAGAGGAGAGGAGAGGAGAGGAGAGGGGGGGAGGGGAGAGGAGAAAGGAAAGAGGAGAAGGGGGACAGGGAGAGAGAGTTACACAATGGCCTATCAACCTTTAAACACTAAAAACCATTATCCAAGTGACTGTTGTATTAAGTGGTACATATACATGAAAAAGACTAGGAACAACACAGTCACAGTCCAAGGTAAGAGTTGGAGATTGAAAACTTTGTTGTTGGGGGAGGGGGAGGTGTGCCAGGTATGTGCGTGTGGCAGTCAGAAGACAACTTGGTGGAGTCAGTTCTCTCTGAGTTCTGGGGATCAAACATGGGCCACCAGGCTTGCTCCGGACGAGACTTTACCCGCTGAGCCATCTCACTGGCCCAAGAGTGTGGCTTTTTATCCAAGTGGTGGTAAAAATAAGCTAATATTTTCCCACTTTTATTTCTGTTCATATAATTTGGACAATGAATAAGAACCAGCAGGTCGGGGGCACTCACCATCGGGGTGACGCTGGCCTAAGAACCCACCTGTGGAAGCCAGACCTGAGACGAGAACTTGATCTGGACGAGGAAAGCAGAGGGAGGGGCTACTGCACGGACGGACGGACGGACGGACGGACGGACGGACGGACAGATGGACGCTCCTCGAGTACCAGTGAGCCTCACCCAATGGCACCCGTGCACCACAACAAATCTACTCCACTGCAAATTCAGAAACTTGACAACCAAAGTCATGCTAAGTATTTCTGATTTCTGGTTACAAGATATTTTAATATACTGGCAGAAATGACAATGGAAAGCAACAGACTAAAGCCATACAAATAAATCCTTATGAAAATGTAAAGTAATTAGAAACAACACCAACAAAACCACAGCGAATGGCTCTGGTCGTTATTCTATTACAATATACACAAGCACCACACTGAACAGAAGACACACCAGCTAATTTACAAATAAAGAACTGCTTAGCTAGCAACAACAACAAATTCACCTGACCAAGGAAAACAATCACGTCTTGGCTGAGGCTAAGAACACCCAGAGGCTGGTGACTTAAACAACAGGCATCAGGTCCAAGGCCAAGGTATAGATACTGTTCTTGGGAAGCCATCCATAGGAAAGAGACCACATCTTCTGCCTCCTCTTACAGGCAATGGTACTTAAGTCAGTCAGCAGGTCCCACCCTGGTGACCCCATTACTTTCCTAAACCCCCCTTCCAACACTCACACCTGACATCAGACCTCAACGTATGGTGGGGGACAGGGTGGCTCAGGTAGAAGGCAGATGGGACACAAATGTTCTACCCACAGCACTAGATGCCATCAAGATGGAGACCGGGCAAACCAGGGCAATGTGCTAATGGACAGACTTTGACAAAACAACAGGAGAGCACACACCAGTTCAGCAACTCTCACAGTCTTTGGCCTAGTGTTCACTTTTTAAATCTAGGAAATTGGTCACAGATGTTGACAACGATTTCCACCCAATCTTGTTCAAGAACATTGTTCATAATGTGAAACACTGGCAAGAATCTCAAGTCCAATATTAAAGTTATAAAAAGTCAAAATAAAATGTGACTATGAACGGTGAGTGCCCGAGAGTGGTAGTTAAGACATTTTTCTGTATATTTTAAATCTTCTACAATGGCTGAGTATTATTTAAACCCTCCAATAATTGCAATATACAACATAAAAAAGAAATATAACACTCTATAGCGCGTACCCAGGTACACAAAGACAAACCGCACCCCCACACGGAGGCAGTGCTGTGCAGCTCAGGTCTGCATAGACACAGGCGGTGATCCTCAGGGGCCGGAAACTACCCCATCACCGAGGACAGGACAAAGTGTAATCAAAACAGCACGAACTAAGTGCACAGGGTTCGAGTGTGGACGTTGGGCTGTGAGGGGAAAAGAGAGACTGTAAACCCACTCCCTCAGGAACTGGCAAGAAGGAACGCAAGGAACAAGATGGGCAGATAAGAGCAACAACTGTAGGTGCTGATGTGACTCAAGCTGCGGAGAAGAACCGTACTCCTTAGGGACCCAGCTAGCTGATGGTAATCAATCGGGCTACTTCTGGCTAGTAGTTCTTCACTAATTTATGTAGCCCTGCCAATATAGTAACATTTGAGAAAATGTCAGCACTTGTTTAAAACAATATGTGAGGAAATATTTGTTTTCTTAATATTTAACCAACAGGTTGTGTTTTGTGTTTTAAAAAAAATAAAAAAGGCTACGGCACAGACAAAAACACATCACACACATTTGATCCTATTTTAAGCATCAATGTGTTTAAAACAGAACTTGGGAGTCGATTTAGGTGTTACAAATAGACTTAGGACGAACACACTGCTCAGTATTACAATCCTATGTTCTAAGGAAAGCAGCATTCTCTGCCCCAAATGAACTCCTTTCTCCTAGACCTGTAGCTCTAACTTGGGAGCACTGACGCACAAGCCTCTGGGAGCTGCAGCTCCGCTCTGCACTTCTGCCAGCACCTGTCCCAATGATGACCATGTCATGTTACAACTCCACAGTCCACAGAGCCCGAGTTACAGCTCTGTACTGCTCTGTCCATCCGCACCACTGTTTACCCAGTACTGTCTTCAAAGTAATTCAGTCTTTTGACTGAGATAATGACTTCAGGATTGCCCTAGGTTGTGCCAGTTATACCGAGCATATACCACAGCTGCCCACACTACCAAACACACTACACATGTGTAAATAAAGCAACTCATTTACCCATTACAATTTTTGAGGAATGTCTCTTGAAATTGTTCATAAATATGCTAAATTTTCTAGCTTTATTCCTCAAAGAACTTGGAAAACTCTACATTTTAAATTTTCCAGTCACAAAAATCTTGCATTTTATGGGAGTACACACCTATAATCCCTGTAGCTAGTTGGGGTACATAGCTGTAACCCCTGCAGCTACCGTGGGCTGCACAGCTGTAACCCCTGCAGCTACCGTGGGCTGCACAGCTGTAACCCCTGCAGCTATCGTGGGGTACACAGCTGTAACCCTGCAGCTATCGTGGGGTACACAGCTGTAATCCCTGCAGCTATCATGGGGTACAAAGCTGTAACCCCTCCAGCTAGTGTGGGGTACACAGCTGTAACCCTGCAGCTAGTGTGGGCTGCACAGCTGTAATCCCTGCAGCTATCATGGCGTACACAGCTGTAACCCTGCAGCTATCGTGGGGTACACAGCTGTAATCCCTGTAGCTAGTGTGAGGTACACAGCTGTAACCCCTGCAGCTAGCGTGGGGTACACAGCTGTAACCCTGCAGCAATCGTGGGGTACACAGCTGTAATCCCTGCAGCTATTGTGGGGTACACAGCTGTAACTCTGCAGCTAGTGTGGGCTGCACAGCTGTAACCCTGCAGCTAGTGTGAGGTGCACAGCTGTAACCCTGCAGCTAGTGTGAGGTGCACAGCTGTAATCCCTGTAGCTAGTGTGAGGTACATGACTGTATTCTCTGCAACTACTGTAGGGCAGGCACACACCAATATTCCTAGCCTTTCGGGGGTAGAGTTTGAGGCAGGTCAGGAGTTTGAGGACAAATGGGCTATGTAAGTCAGACTCAGAAAACCAGAAAAACAAATCCACAAAAACTTCTAGAGAACTTGGTTTGTTTTATAAATTATTTCTACAAAAATGAAACTTGTAAGAAAAACAATCTAAGTGGGGGAGTGTCTTAGTTAGGGTTTTATTGTTGTGAAGAGAAACCATGACCACAGCAGCTCTTATAGAGGAAACATTTAATTGAGGCTGGCTTACAGTTTCAGAGGTTTAGCCCATCATCTTCATGGCAACATGCAGGCAGACACGGTGCTGGAGAAAAGCTGAGAGTTCTACATCTTCATCTGCAGGCAGCAGCAGGAATCTGTTTCCCACGCTGGGCGTAGCTTGAGCATCTGAGACCTCAAAGCACACCTCCACACATACACTTTTCCAACAAGGCCATACATTCTAACAATGCCACTCCCTATGGGCCAAGCATTCAAACACATGAGTCTATGGGCACCATAACTATTCAGACCCAAACCGGGAGGTTCTGTACACCCTGCTCACAGGACTTCCTTGAAGGGCTTATCATCTTGGTCCTGCCACCACTGAGTGACTGATCACTGTTCACTGTTCTCCTATCATTTATCTTCCATACTATTCTTACAGAATCTGACTTTAAAAAGTGTGTGTTTCTCACAGATACATTGTATTTACTGCACTCTTTCTTAGTGCATACAGCAGGTATTCAATTAATGCTTGTGGAAAATAACAGAATCCATGTAGACCAGACTTTATTATCATAACAAACTGCATGTTTACATCGAGCAAAAGAGACTTCCTTTATTTGAAGGTCTGCACTTCCCTAAAAGCAAGGAGCCTGCCAAGCACTCCACCCACTCTGAGGAGTGCATGGCAGGCAGAGCCGCACACACTCCCAAGCCCCGAAACCACACAGGCTGTAACGACTAAAGACTTGGAGATTTTAGAGATTACCCTGCAATAAAGTACACAAAACATTCATTTTAATAAAGTTTGTTTTTCAAAAAAATAGCCATTTAATTATTACTACAACCCCACAAGACTCACATGAAAATAAAACATACAATAGAAAAGGAGAAAAAAGTCAAATGAATAGGCAGAAAAGTCGGTTCCTGGCATCTCATTTACTTCTGGGCTTTCTTTCTGGTTCTTGAACCTTGAAAAGGAATCAGAGAAAGTCACATCAGTAATCATTACCTCACAAAAGCAAGGGGTCAGAAACACAAATCTGTTCTTCATGTCTGACTGACTGATCTCCGTGGAGATGAGCTCGACACGGGCCTAACTGTAGCTGGGAAGTCTAGGAATTGTCAGTTTACTTTCTGTCTTAGCCACCAGTAAACACATCCTAGGATTTCTCCCCACCATGTGTGTGTTATACAATCTGAAACATGCACTTCCGAGTCTGCCCTTCCCGGGGGATGCCCTGGGTTACACCGGGCACAAAGGAAGAGGGGTTGCTTTATGAGTTGCCTTTCACAACCTACTCCCCATGCTCACGGAGGAAGACACTGAGCTGTGCTAACAGGACAGTCCCCCTGCTGGCACCCACAGTGAATCCTGCTCTAAGGCCCGGGATGGTTCCTAGCCACCTCCCAGGGGTTCTTCTCCCAGCATGACCACACTGCCCAGCACTGGCGCAGCCTGACCACGCTGCCCAGCACTGGCCCAGCCTGACCACACTGCCCAGCACTGGCCCAGCCTGACCACACTGCCCAGCACTGGCCCAGCCTGACCACGCTGCCCAGCACTGGCCCAGCCTGACCACGCTGCCCAGCACTGGCCTGTGTTCTTCCCCAGCCTCAAGCTCTCTGGGCCAGAATGACCCACAACATTGGATTGAGGGCATCCTGGCAGTCAATAGTTAACTTCTTTTTGGAAAAGAACAGAATTTTCTTTGAATTTGAGACAAAATCTCTAATCCCACACCAGTAATTATAGTTTCTAAAGGTATTCTGATTATGGGCGGTTTTAGTGACTTAGCTGGAAAACCAGTTTTAAATTTAAATTTTTTCAGTTAGTTCCTGTTCAGCTGTCATTCAGTTCAGTCACAGCAAACCTTAATAAGACTTTTGTGAGCACCATCCCATCACTCGCACAGCCGGGACACGATGGCTGACTAACAATCTGGGTGATTCTTAACTGTAATATAGTGGTAGCTAGAGGGACTCACAAAGCCCAGCCTCTCTGGGTACATACAGGCAGCAATGGTTGCTGCTCCTCTAAGTTACCCCTCAACCAGGACAACCCTGTAGGAACCCTAATGAAACTCCCTGGGTAGTGATTAGCTAACGAGGTAAGTAAACAAATGAAAACATGGAAGTGGAAGAGGGAGTAGGTGGAAAGAGGAAAGGCATATGTGGGAGTGTGGTGAACAAACCCATGAGTACCACAACAAACCCTTATCATCAACAATTAACCTACACTAATAAAATAAGCTAAAGAGACTGACCAGGATGAAATGAAAAGCTTTGATATTGAAAAAAAAAATTCCATGGTATATTCTGAGGTTTTTATTTCTACAATTTTAAAGAAAACGAAAAATGCTGTAACTGTGAGGCTGTCTTGACAGCCATCTCAAAATCAACACCACCAAACAGCTCACTTCTGATGAGCTTGAGTCAGAAGACACATGGTAGACACTGAGGTAACTGCCACGCTGTATTCAAGCAATGCTCTCTTACAAATGTCCTAATTTGACAATTCATTCTTAAGCTAAATATCGCTGCTTATACCTCTGTGGTCTAGACTTAGCATTTCTTGCTGCAATTCAGAATGTTGCTGCCTCCTGGAATCTGAAGACTCAGAACCGACCGTCACCCAGGAGTCTCTGCTGCACAGGGCAATTCAGATCAGTTCTGCTATACTCATGTCTCTTTAAAATGCAACCATGTTCACAACACAGCACTGCCAGCAACAGATCTAATCATAAAACCAACGTGTAAAATCTGAGAGTTGAAAAATAAAATACATGAGTTTGGGGAAACCCTTCTGCCGTTTTATAACTAGGTGAGCGTGGGGAGCCTCCCAGTAGGGTTTTCCTGGAGACATCTGGTCCCTGACTGTTTGGTATTGTCCCAGGCCCCGGTACTTCACAACTAAATCCCCTCGGATGACCGGTCCCCACTGTCCAACAGGGACAAGCACACAAGCCATAAGGATCATGGCCACATCAACTAATTTTTAGTACACTTCTGAAATATTGGCATGGTTTTAATATACGAGAATATACATGGTTTTTAAGGCTTATCATTTTGTAAGGGGAAAAATTACTTGCAGCAAATAACCAAATTTTCTCAATTGGTAAAAATTATGCCTTGCATAAAAATAAAAGGATTAGAGGCCCCTGTTCTTCCTAGGCACCACCGTCACCCACTCTTTCTCTCACAGCCTGCACAATAACACACAGAAAGCTTTCAGAGTGTGTTCCCACACAATAGACCCCCAACTATTCAAAATGAGTTTAGGTGTATCAAGAAAATTACACACAGTTTTAAAATGGTCTAAATAGATATTAAAGGAAAGTTGCTCCCATTTTGCAAGGCACAGCATTCTAAAAGAGCACACGGTGAGAAAAGTCTCTTACCACATTGTAAACCATAAATTGTGTTTGAAAATAAAATTGTTAATGAAGAAACTGACATTTCTAAAGCTGCTGTTAAAGGCAGTCATTCTTGAAACACATTTATGACACAAAATACTAAAGCCCCAAACCACAAAATTCACGGAATTTATCATATTTCTCAAAATATTAAAAACTCAAAGGCAGCAATATGCCCTCTCCATCAAGTGACTTAAACTGATAAATATAAATGTATACATTTACATGACCCTTGGCCTATTTTCTTTTTTTCTTTCTTTCTTTTTTTTTTCTTTCTGTTTTTGCCCTCTCTAGAATCAATAACATTTACCAACCACCTCAGGCAATACTTCTCCCTATGAATATTCTGACAGTAAAATAACTACCCTTGTACCTTGTACTCTGGGAGGGGGAATGGCCTACAACAAGAAAACAAAACAAAACAAAATTTAGGCAAATGTTGGGCAGAGTGGTATACTCCTTTAATCCCAACTGTGGGGGGTGGAACAGAGACAAGTGGATCTCTGAGTTTAAGGTCACCCAAGGCTACTTAGAGTTACAGGCCTGCCAGGGATACATAGTAAGACCCTCTCAAAGGAGAGGAAAAAAAAAAAAAAAAAAAAAGGCAAAGTAATTCTGAGTCTGCATGAATACAGAGGAATCTGATTATTCTTAAAAAGTCAGAGCCAGGCATGGTTGTACACGCCTTTAATCAGGAGGCAGAGGCAGGCGGATCTCTGAGTTCTAGGCCAGCCTGGTCTAGGGCTGTGACACAGAGAAACCCTGTCTTAAAAAGAAAAAAGAAAAAAAAAAAAAATTACAGCAAAGCAATCCGAGCAGTCCTAAATCAGGAGTCCCACCTAAGCTTGGTGACACGTTCTCCAAAGACTGCCAGTTACAGTTACTACAATCTTATACCAAAACTGCCAGCACCAAGAAGGGTTCACAGTTAAACGCAGACTTTGGAGTCACACACTCTCAAATCGATGACCCCTGTGTTCATCAAGCAGCATGCAGGCTGTCAACAACCCCTGGGCAGCTAAGAGAGCCTGTCTGACTAAAGCACACCGGGACCTGCCTGGACCGACTCCTGGTCTGGCCTACTACAACACGGGATTGCATCAACTGCGATGACAAGGCTGCTTTACAGCTGGAGGGTGTGTTCAAAGGTAAGACAGAATGTCTTCATCAGAGCTACTTGGTTCATTCCCACTCACTGTCAGAGCTGCTGCAGCTCGCCTCTGGCTCAGACATGCTTCCATGTACTGCTCCTTGGGACTCCTCACTTCCTAGTAACAAAATGAACAAGACAGGGAAGGAGGCAGTAAAACCAAACGGTAGCAGATGGGAGACGGAAGCCAACTACTGCAGAGCATTGGCCTCCTAGTGAACGGACACACTTCTGTATCCCAGGGACTCTCTGAGCAAATGCAGATGAACCCAACCATGTTGGATCCGTACTATAGAGAAAATGCTAATAAAAATCAGGATAAAGGTGGCTGTCTTTCAAAAGTTGCTTTCTAACATCTACCAGAGCCATTGTCAAAATACGGTGCTGGCCTAGGTCAACAGGGCATTTATGCTACCATGACATTTTTTCCGAAAACAAGGCTATTCATCAAAAATTAAGAAATGCCCAAGGACCAACAAATAATAAACAAAATTCTGCAAAAGAATAAAGAAATCTTCAAAAAGCACTCGGTCCAGGAAAGCACCATAGGGACACCAACACACAGAAAGTCCATGCTTAGCTGGCCTGTACACATGCTGCCTTTGCTGACGCCATTTCTAACTGTGGCTTTACAGGCATGCCTTTAGCACCGGCCTCTAACCAGAAGTGACTTCAAATCTTTGCTTTTGTATCAACTGCTTTAAACAGTGAAGCTTCCAAGCTTGAATCCCTCACCTCCTAACTGGCTGGGGTGAGCAGGAGAAAAGTGGACTGTGGCTTGAGCACGCCATGAACTTTGTGGCTTGGTGTAAGGGGGGCTGTGGGCCTGACAGGCAGTTCTGGTCTCTACCTCCCAAGTCCCAGTGACGACTGCAGTGGAGAGCAAGAGATATAGTGTGTGTATGAAAAACACTCCAATACATACTATGCAAAACAAATCCTACCCACAAAATAGTTTATAATCAAATCAAAACGTTATGACTCACATGGTTAGTCTGTCGTGTGGGAGGAAGTGCAATGTGGGGCTGTATTAAGAAAGGATTAAGCAAGGTTCCTCACTTACGAGTCTGTATGGCCTCTTCCACCTGGGCATCTGAGCACTCCATGTCTTCCACACTACACACCGTGCTTTCTTCCACTTCTTTCTTCCGCTTCTTACATATGAAAGAAAGTTGAAAGAGAGAGAAAGATGTAGTCTGGTGCTCACATACACATATATACATAAATTTGCATATGTAAGTGTGAGAGTCTAAAAACATACAGAAGTACCTACGGGAAGGAACAGGAGCACGAGGCCTCCAGCTCCAGTCCCTGGGTAGGGGGCTCTTTTCTTCCACCACCTCTACCTTCCCATGCTTTAGTCTACCACTAAGTCCCGCTTCATCAAGAAGAAACTCTTTCAGGACATGAAATGTTTACCAACTTGCTGCCGCCTTCACAGGCCAGTGATACTCATTCTTCTGTGTAACATGGATGGAGGAAGATGCAGAGGCTGTGAGCCTGAGAAACAGAAAGATATACACCTCACCTCACACCTGCAATCTAAATTTGGTGTCAAATTCTGTCCATGAACCAGTTTTTCTTTAGGATGCTTCTTAGCAAATATTTGAGTCCACAAACATTGCTGTGAGAGACCTTATTCACACAGAGCTCTCCCGACTGTCTGGAAGCCGTTCAAATTCTCCATCTTCCATGCTCTTGGCTGTGGCATCTGGAGAGCGTGCTTGTACTCCCTGGCCTGCCACTCTTCACAAACCCTCTACAAGACTGAGCTAATCCAACTCTGTGCTGAGTCACTTAATGAGCTAACACTTCTCTATAGGTGTATTTATAGAGGGATGGTGGCAATAAGTATAAAACATATTTTTCATGTAGCCTTCTCCTATGTTAGGTCCAAAGTTAAATGTGTAGCAGTCCGAATTCCAATTCAAAGCCTCTCTAAGTTCCCTGAAGTAATTCTGGATCATTTAGGAATGCATCCGACACGCCCCAGACTCCACACCACGATGCATCAGGACGTCCTCACTTACACTGTCTAGCAATGAAGTTCAACCTCATCTCAGAGTGTTCCTTGCTGCAGGCCATTTTGTGTCCGCTGCAGAAGGTAATATTCACTGACAGCACAGCACTCTTTCTACTGGTAACCACAGGTTCTGCCCTCGACAGCAAAGCCGACCTGTGCAAGGTACCATGTTTCCTGTCCAGTGCTTAGAACCGCTGTAGGTGAGCCACCATCAACCCCGCTGTTTTAAGGCATGTATAAGGTGGTTGTTCAAGGTCAGAACTCAGAGGAACCTAGTCTGTACCTGACGAAAAGGGCTCACACACACAGAAACAACACGATTAAACCTTAAGGAACTTGCCATGGCATCCACTTAAGAGATTTGTATAAGAAGGTACTGCTTCTCAAACAGCCATGAGAACGGCTCTAACTTCACACAGCTGATGAGGGAAGGGGAGAATGCCTTACATCTTTCTTTTCCAAAGTGTTGCTTCATGATTACCATCTAAACCCTGCTGGGCTGAACAGATTGGCTCGATAATTACATACAATAACTGCAGTGGGCAGGTAACCCTCAGCTGGCACGGGCAGCTCCCCTGTGAGAGCTTCCATATGCAAGTGCACTGATGGAGTGCGTTAGGTACGTCTTTCCTGCCGGTTCACAGGCCTGATTAACGGCAGCCAAGACTCCAAGGTTAGTGTGTCAGCAGACTTGTGATGCATTAGGCAGGGATAAACACAGACACTTTTGTTCGTTCAGACCAAAATTAAGGAGGAATATTTCAGCACTGTTCTATATTCCATATAGGACAGAAAGCAGTTTCCAGATTTTAGAGGGTACTTTTTAAATGCTCATTATAAGGGGAGCTAGCCAGTATTTCCTACCGAAGAGCCTAGCATATTCATTCTGTTTTGAAGCTTACTTAATAAAAATGAGCTTTCTAAATCTCCATACAGGTGAATTACAAAGAATGAAAATCAGACAGCATTCAGCCGAGGAAAGGAACACCTGTGCACCAGGGAAAGTGGTGGGTCACATTCATCCTCACGCCAGCCAGGGAGCTCCTATCCAACTTTTCTGACAGACAGGGCCCGTGGTCTAAAGATCATCAGTTAGCAAAATAAAATGAAGCCAGCCTAGCTTAACAGTGTGTAAGGACAGCACATGGTTCATATGGCAACACACAAAATCCCAAACAGCAAGCTGCTGGGCTCTCTTCTGAGCATTTCTGTCAGCATCCTTAGGCTTTGGGTGTGCGGGTGTGGGTTCCCTTCGAAATGAAAAGCTTCCCAAGTGGCTGTGCCAATCTCTGATTCTGTAACAGTCTACACCATGTCTCACAGGTACCTTTATTTGCATTTATAAATGAAACCAAGATACTGTATGACACACAGGGGCAACTTACAAAATACACATGGGATACAGTTTGCTTTTAATTCAACATAGAAAAAGGTCTTAAAAAATAGGTCTATTTCAAAGGACAGCAGTATATATACTACACATATTTTTAAAGTGTTCAGATATGCTAGGTTAAAATTCAGTTAATTAGCTGCTTCTCACTTCCAATTTAGAAACAGGAAGACAAATCAGCTGGATGTATTGGACTGATAATTTACTAATAGTCTAAACACTGACTGGAGACCAAGAGAGCTATTTCAACAAAAAAGACAACAAAAATCTTCAGAGGCAAAACCACAGACCAATTCTCTGCTCAAGTCAAGCCCTAGAAGACCAAGTCCAAGAGCATCTGACAGCCTCTAGGAAACACCAGCCAGGCCCGTGGCCATCTCCAAAGAAACAAGTGATGCTCTCAGGGTGCCCTTCCCCTCGCTACAGACATCATTTTTATTTTAAAAACAAAGAACGTAACAGCCTAAAATTCCCAGTCACAGATCTCCAGGCACAAATATGCACAAACCAGCTCATCTCAGTCATCCGAGCCCAGTGAAGTCACCATGCAAATGCACACATTTCAGACTGCTCTACTCTCTAGCAGGAAGCACACAGGATATTAGTTACTAACAGTAACTGGGGAGAGCCATGTGAGGGACAGCAAACATGGTGTGCCACAGGACCTGCAGCTTACAAGACTCAGCTAACTGGATGGAAAAAATGAAGACAGGGACATAAGAAAGCCAAAGAGAATGTTCTCCTTATTTCTCAGCTCAGGGAGACAAGGAGACTAGAATCCAGAGTCCTTACTCCTACTGCGGTCCTCTGGCAGCAGTACGTCTCCTCCTTATGTGGGTTGTAAGTATGGAGTGGCCATTGTTAACCACCGTGTACCTTTCCAAGGAGGAAGGACACACAGGTCTGTGCTCTTGTCAGAGCTACTTTCACATCTGTTTCCTTCCGTCTGCTCTCCCAGGAAAAGGACTCAGTCTTGCCCGTTCCTAACCCTAGCTGAGCTTTAGTACAGCGCAGTACATGGATCTGCACATACAGCAGCTGGTCAACACTGAGACCATGGTGGAGCAGTTCAGTCTTCCCTAGGTCTGCCAAATGCTGGACTATGTGAGTGGAAACAGTTAAGATTCATTTGAAGAAAACATCAGAAAGGATCATCCATAATTAGGAGAAATTAAAACATGGGCAGTAGATTAGGAAATGAATAAATGACACTTTTAAGAAAGACGGATGACTTGAAAACTCACCCAACACCATCAGAATGCAGTAAAATGCTTACTGTGGGGGGGGGGGGCAGTGATGAAGACTGTGGCAAGAGCGAGGAACACTGTGAAGTCTTCCCAGAGCACCAGCCTCCACCCAAATGAAGACGGCGCCTACTGGGTAGCTGGCACGGTGACTAGCTTCTTCTGAACATTATAAAAACAACTAAAATAGATTAAAACAGCCTGACATGGTGGCATACACCTTTAGTCCCAGTACTCAAAGAGGGTAAAGCAGGCAGATCCCTGTGAGTGGGAGGCCAACCTGGTCTACATAAATGAGTTCCAGGCAGTGAGGGCTACATGGTAAGGGGAGGGGGCGGCCGCGGTTTAAGTAGAAAAGTACTACAGCTTTTATGAAAGTATTAAACACACACATGTTCAGTCTCTACACCTGTCTGCCTTTTCATACACTGTGTATGAAAATCCTTTCCATGTTCTACAAATGAATGCTCCATGTAATCCTATGTACATGGAACTTCATTCTATGAAGGATCCATTCTTAAACAGGTATAACACAAACATGCCTTCACGGTCAAATCCCAATTTTCTAGTTATTTGTCCAAATTTAGATATTTGTCTAAATTTAATTTTCCTAACAATTTGAATCTGATCTGGGGATAGGAAGAAGAAATACAATTCAAGTAATTTTGCTAACTACTAACAAGTCTGGGGAGAAGAGTTTATTAAAAACACAGTGTTCGTTCCTAGTTCACATAGCATTGAAGGGTTTACCATGAGCACCTGAAGGGTACACCAGAAATCACCAGCAACCATTTAACTGAGCAGCAACCACTGATGCATTTATCTGTGCTGTACATCACAGAGCAGGCATCCTCTTTACCATCTACCTGTTCACTGTGGAACATATCTGTGTTCCTTTTGGTTCGCCTCTTAAGGACCCAGAGAAAGCGCTGTTTATAAGCCTCTTGATATTCATTTTATTAGGAAAAAAACAGTTAATGACCAGGTGAGCAGAAACACCTAGCCAGAGCCTCTAGGCACACTACCGGCACAAGTTTCCTAGTAAAGCAGCAACTTAGACCTGGAAGGCTTCACGTGCAGATTGGAAGACATGTGTGACCTCTGTAGCAAGGGCTCTCCTGACTAACTTCAGCACAAGCAACCCTGAGAGTCACTTCAACTAAAGGTGTTTCTGGGGTCAGTGGCCTGAGCTCTAGAACTGATGCCTGTATTCTCCACCATGCTGGAGTTAATGTGATGTTCTGTCACTCACGCTCTCCTCCAAGGGCCCCATCACTGTGCCATTAATGTCAAAAACTCAGAATGTTTTAAAGACAATTCACGAGGAAAGGCAAAAATAGGCAGCTAGTTATGCCTTAATTATAATATTTTATGACTAAAATCACTAGGAGATTTTTTAAGTGCCTTGAGCTTCTCTGAGGAAAACTACACTACAGCTTTGTAATGCTGGCTGCATGATCCTAGGCAACTTAGTCTGCTTTTTTGAGACTCCTCTATACACACACACACACACTTTAGTCATTGCGGGGTTGGTGGATATGGATATGCAGAACTGCGGAACTGATGCTCTCCCCTCCTTCCCCAGCCTATAGACTCTGGAGATCGAGCCTAGGTCACTGGACCTACAAGGCCAGGAGGGAAGGGACCTTCACCTCAGAGCTGCCAGTCTTAGGTTGTAACACAGTGTCTCACACGACTGCTCCAGTGTCCACACGAAGGTAGGTAGAAGGTAGTTCTGGAGCAGCCAATGACAGCCTGCAGTTTGAGGGGTTACTTATTAGCAGTGTCAGATCCTCTGCAGACTCTCAAGGAAGAAGACCCCTAAGGCAGATGTGATCCCTGGTCACACTATAGCTGTCCATCTCCATGATGAGCAGTCAAAACCAAACCCTTTCACATGGAGGGAGGAACCACCTCAGGCCTTGTGAGGACAAATTCCTTACACTTTAAATTACTACTAAAACCAAAAGTGCCTGATGTTTTCTGGAATCACAAAACCTCTACTCATTAAACACACCAACAGCAAACAGCAAACACAAGAGCCAGGAGTCCTCTGCTTACGTCAACCTATCACCCATATCAATCAACAGCTTCAAAGGAAAATACACCACAAACTCAGTAATGTGATGTACCTGTTTTTAAAACACAGTATAGGACCTCACTTTGTAGTCTTTATTTCATACTAATTACCCTTCTGTCTTTTGTTGTAAATTGACTTTTAGCAAGCCAGGACCATTTAAAATCTACCACACATACGTTCATAAAGTAAAATCTAAGCAGACTTCATTATCTAATACCCTAAAACTGAACTGAATTTCAAGGCTGTACCTCAGTTCTAAAGATGGTGGCAAGACATTCAAATGAAAATATCACTGTTTTCTTGAATCAAGAAACCAGAAAAGGTAAACCATAAGTAAAATAGCACTAATACCTGTGAGGGTCACAATCAACCAGGGCCACAGGCCCAACCCAGGGACCATCATACCAAGCGCTGCCCGAGGTCTCTAGTTCTGGTCACGGGAGGAAACGCAACAACAGTGTCACATCATCCCGTATGACTGGGGGCAGGCAGGACTCAACCAAGTGTCACCTGTGACCCAACCAAGAGCCCTGGCACTGGGCAGATGGTCACACCGTGGTGAGAACACAGGGTGGGGAGGTGGAAGAGGGAGAGGCGGAACGGTTCGTGGGCTGGGAAGAGGGGGATCTCGAGAGGTGAGGGTGTTGAGGAACGGGCTGACATGAATGGCCAACTGGCCACAAGAGTCCAGGGAGATGTCTGGGCCTGGGCTATGACCAAGGGCCAGGTCCTGATCCAGGGCCTGTGCTGATGTCTGTTGTTCCTGTAGTCACTGAGGGCCATACAGGGGCCTGTGGTCTGGGCCACCATCTGGGGCCATGCTGGTGTCCGAGGGCAGTACTGCCACAGGGGCCAGGCCAATCTGGGCGGCCTGCACAGTCACATGGGGCCATAGTGACAATCTGGCCCAGGCTGCTGCCAAGCACTATGTCTGAGTCTGTGGTCTTACTTCCACTGGGGTCTGTGTTGATGCCCTGGCCCATAATGTCACCAGGGCCCATAGTGTGAATGCTCAGGGTCTGGACCACAACCTGTGACCATATTGGTGCCCCAGGGCTGTGCTGCTGCTGATGCCACACTGATTTGGGTGGCCAGTGCTGTCAACTGAGGCCATAGTATCACCCAGACCAGGGCTGAGGCCGAGGGCCATGTCTAAGTCGGTGGCCTCCCCCATCCAGGGTCTCTGCTGATGTCTGTGCCTCCTGACACCATCTAAGACCATGTCAATGCTGGAGGTCTAGACTGCCACCTGGGGCTATGCTGGTGTCCAAAGGCCATTCTGCTGTGGGAACTATGCAGGTATGGATGTCCTAAGCTGCCAGCTGGGACCTTTGTGACATCCCGGCCCAGGCTGTTGCCTAGAACCACGTCTGGGTCTATGGTCCTACCACAGCCAGGACTGATGTCCATGGACCATAGGTCTGGGCTGCAACCTGTGCCCATGAGGGCATCTAAGGGCCATGCTGCCACCAGGGACATCCTGATCTGAGTGGCCTGCGCTGTCACCCAGGACCAGGTGTCATCCAGGCCAGGGCTGCTGCAGAGGGTCATGTCATGTCTGGGTCCATGGCCCTATAGAGCCAGGGTCTGAATTGATGTGGGGCTCCTGTTTCACTGAGGGCCATTCAGATGACCGGGGTCTGGTCAGCCACCTTGGACCATGTCGTGTCCGAGGACCAGGCTGCACCCAGGGCCATGCTTATCTGGGTGTCCAGTGATGCCACCTGGAGCCATGGAGATGTCTGGGCCTGGGCTGCTGCCTAGGATCATGTCTGGGTCCATGGCCCTGTGGAGGCTGGGGTCTGGAGCAGTATCTGTGTGGCTCTAGCTGCCACCAAGGGCTCTGCAGATGCTCAGGGTCTGACCAGCCACCAGGGACCATGCTGATGCCCAGGGGCCATGCTGCTGTCAGGGCTGTGCTGATCTGAGAGGTCTGTGCTGCCATTGGGGTCTTGGAGGTATCTGGGCCCAACCTGCTGCAGCTGGGGTCTGCAGTGATGTCCATGGCCTGTGTTAGCACAGGGGTCATTAGAAGCTGTGTTGAGTTGGCCCCACCCTTCACTGGCCCTGAGATGGCTGGTACTGCCCCTCACTGGATATTGCAGCAGACGAGCTGGCCCTACTCCTGAGGAGAGAGCTCGCCCCTGCACTTGAGAAGGATAGCCCCACAACTCATCATAGGTGTGCACCTCACCTGGGAAGCACACCAGAGCTGATCCTGTGGTTGGGGACAAAGACACAAGTGAGCCAACCCTGAGGGCATTAAGAGCAGGTGAGCTGATCCCATCCCACCTTGTCTGCCATGTAGTGGCATGGGTGAGGGAAAGAAGCCCTCCCTCCTCCACCCCTTGCTACCTATGGCAGGAGAGAGAGCTGGCCCTGGATGAGAGAATTAGCCCTGCGCTACACCATCAACAGCATACAGGAGAACGGACCCTGCACCCCACCTGGGGACCACACTAGAGCTAAGCCTGTTGTCGGAGTCAGGTGAGCCATCCCTGATGGCGTGAGAGCAGAGAGCAGAAGAGCTGACCCCACCCCACCTCTCATATGCCCCCAACAGCAATCAGGAAAGAGCCCTGTATCTTGCCTGAGCAAAACAGTAGAGCTGGCCCTGATGATATATGAATGAGAAGGACCTGGACCTGAGAGCAGGAGAACTGGCCCTGCACCTTACTGTAGGCTTCATTGGGTGAGCTAGCCTAGGCAGTGCTGGAGAGCTCATCTGTGTAGTAATGATGACAGCAAGCTGGCAAGCTGACCTAGCCAGCTACCACCCAGGCCCAGAACCAGGGCTATGAATTGTTCCACCCCAACATCCACTTCATCTATGAACTGTTGGAGCATGTGAAGGGGACAAACCTACAGATCCAAAATAGCAGGATTTCCTTGACACAGGACAACAACAGGATATCCAAGAGGAGCCCCAGTGAAAGCCCACTATCAGTGGTGTAGCAGAAACCAGAGCAAGACCAACGAACACTTGCAAGTAAAGATGAACAGACTAAAGGGTAAACTGTGTGTCTCAATAGGCCACATTACAGCTTCCACAACATCACGATGATGATGATGATTCTTTTGGTTTGGTTTTCTGGTTTTTCTTTTAAATTTGGTTTTGTTTTGTTCTTTTGGGGCGCGGGGGTTATAAGGGCAGAAGGCAGATGCAAGGGGACAGGGAGATAAGTATGATCAGAATGTATGATGTGAAATCCACAAAGAATCAATGAAAGTAAAAACAAACACTAGCACTCCAGCTCTTATCCACTGCTTGAATGTGTTGGCCACAGCTCTGAGCACCCATGCTTCTCTTTTATCACCTTGTGAGGAGCTTATAAGCAAGAAAGAATGCAATATTATTACCACAGAGTTTTTAAATTCATCCCTTATTAAAAATGCAATGGCATGCATGTTTGGCATTCTCTAAAACTTGATTATGATTAGAGAAAACTCAATCACCTAACCTTGGGGGCATCTTATAATATGCCTGTTGTTGCTTCAAGAAATCAATTCTTTCAAGAGCTCAAGGCACTGATACTGTACCAAATAGTCTCCTGTATCTCACAGCCAGATGCACATGTACACAAAGATCAAAACAGGGCAGGTAGGCACCACTGCCATACATAAAAACTGGTTGTGGAGCTGAAAAATCTACTTAAATGCCCACTATCAGATATGCCTATCTACAAAGAGGTATTGTCTAAATAGGTCTTAGAATTCATATTTGGTTTGTGGCTGTTCTCAACTGCATTTGTGTGATAGAAGTATCTAAAAAGCCTTTGAGCATTCCTGAGGCCCGAATCCCATCCCCATAGTTTAGCCCTGCTTTAACTGATGTGAGTAGTATAGTCCAGGAGTGCAAAGAGTCAGAGCTTCCAGGTGATCAACATACAGACCAGGACAGTCTTACAAAACCTGCAGGCATGGCCTGAAGTATTTGTATTAAAGGGACCTCCAGACTAGACAGAGGAAATGGAGACGCAAGGAATCCTGACACCAGAAATTCCCATATGGCCACCAATCTCTCTCATTTTCTCATATCACCAGCAGTAGACACTGTGAGAAAAACATTCAACAGGTAAATGGGCAACAAAATCTAAGGAAAGTTACAGAACCAAAAAAGAAGGACACTAAGCCCAAACAGCACACAGAGTGTCTATGCTCAGAGTCATTAAAAAACAGCAATTCCTATCCATAAAGAGACCTAAGAGGCTGTCCCACAGTAAAACAGTCAGTCATGGATGGGAGAGAGGCTCCTGGGGCCTTACCCATCCCTGCTGATCTACTGGCTGCCAACAAATTCTGGGAGAAGGGGAGTCATTGTCCTCCGCTGTACTCCAACTGTGACCCCTCCAGGCTCCAACAAGAGCTCTAAAACCTATGGTCACACAGACCGCCCTAGTTACTCAGTGGGTCACAAAGTAGATGACAGGAACGTGAGAGAGATTTATCTGAAGGAAGGAAGAAGACGGGACAGGTGGGATGAGAGGTCAGCATGCATTCTGTACATATGTTCAAGTGTTCAAGAAGAAATTTAATTAATGAAAAGGATAAAGAGACACAAAGAAAATCATTAATTCCCCTAAAACATGACTGAAGTCGAATAAATAAGGTGAGTGAGCTAGAAGTGCACAGGTCAGTTTCATGAATGAAGAAAATGTACAAGAGTCAGACGTGCAGAAGGAAAGCTAGATTCCCGCTCTCCCCGATATCAACAATGATCTTGGGGGGGGGGAGGAAGTACCTGCATGCTTACAAAGATTCGTTTCTCAAGTTCCAAGATGAGTGTTATATCTTTACACAAGGGTTCATCAAGTACCAAGCATACATGAGGTTTAAACTAACACACACACACACACACACACACACACACACACACACATTCTGTGGTGAAAAGCAGGAAGATGGAGTAGAATGAAAAAGCAAGGGGCCTCAAATGTAGGAAAAACAGAAATCTAGCAACCAACAGAATTAACCAAACTGGAAGCTGAGGGCTAACACAGCAGTGTCTTTGGCCAAATTACTCTTTCAGTAGAACAAACAGCACCATTTTTGGAAATTGTGGATTCATAAAGCTTACCATTTATAACTCTCTTCAATCTCTCAAAAAAAAAAAAGAAAGAAAGAAAGAAAAAAGAAACAAAACAAAACAAAGCCTTACTTGAGCACATACTCTAAAAAAATGAATCCAAGAGAAAGGACAAAGTAGCAATAAAAAATAGTAACAGAAATACAAAACTCAAGAACTCCACAGCACCAAGGACACAGAGCACACAGAGAACCAACAGGAAACATGGGCTGGAGGAGGGAGACCTTCCTCTTACAGGAGAATGGATACAGATTCTAATTAAGTCTAAACATTCACACACAAACAAGTTAAAATGTGTTAGAAAAGAAGAGTGGGGATATTTAGGAGACAAGAAATCACAGCTTCTTCCTGACTAAAACCTGAAGAAGTGAGCCCCAAACAACCACTGAGAAGCAGTGTGCATCAAGGATGCACAAGGCAGCACTTCCCACACAGCCGCTGAGAGCAGTCAGTGACCAAGACAACCAAGGCACATCCAGGAAGTGAGGTGTGGTCCTAGTCACCGTGGACCCACACTGGGGAACACCTTTCTAAAACCGTCACCAGTAATCTCAACCAGAAAGTGTAGCCGGATTTTGGTGGCACTCAAAGGCAGAGGCACTTGAGGCAGAGGCAGGCAGATCTCCAAGTTCGAGGCCAGCCTGGTCTACAGAGTGAATTCCAGGATAGCCTGGGCTACACAGGGAAACTCTGTCTTGAAAAACCAAAATGGAAAAAATAAAAGAAAGTGCTGGCTAGGTGGGGGAGATGGGGGTGGAGTGGGGGGGGGGCTGTGCATTTAAAACCCCTTTGAAAAGTAGACACACCCTCTACGGTGGCCCACCAGAGCAAGGCCTGATGGCAGAAGAATCAAAATCATTCACCAGAACAGATGTCAAAAGAGAACATAAGAGACACACAGAGCACAAGCCAGAGACCAGGAGTCTAGTTGTCATGGTAGATTTACCAAGACCCAAGCAAGGACTCAAGGGCTCTACCCCTTTAACTAGGGAGAGAACTGAGGCACTGAGGGAGGAAGAACAGGTCACAGGCCTGATAGCCACGGAGTCTCCAAGAGGTAAAGTGTTAACAATACTGAGCTCAAATCCCAAACTATGAGGAAAAGAAAAACAGCTTTGTAAGATGTAAAAGTCAGATTCACAGACACAATAATCCAGCAAATCCAGGCAGAGCTTTTTCCACTCAATATAAATGCAAAGAGAAAAGTCACACCAGCAAGTTAAACACCAAAGACAAAAGGAGAAAATAAAAGAGGTTGAAGAGATGGTTCAGTGGTTAAGAACACATACAAACATTTATAAATCTATTTGAAGCTTGAAAGGAGATTTTTAAAGCTGATGGAAAGTTTTTACAAATTTATTTTTATTAGTTTTGTTAACACACACACACACACACACACACACACACACACACACACACACACACACGCAGCTGCCCACAGAGGCTGGAGGCCTTGCATGCTCCTGGAGCTGGAGTTATGGACATTTATGAGCTGTCAAGCACAAGTTCTGGGAAACAAACCTGGGGCCTCTGCTTAAGCAGGTGCTCTTAACCACCAAGTCATCTCTCTAACCCCAATGACAGTGTTTTTAAAAGCAAAAGCAATTGGTTATGGTAGTGCATGCTTGTAATCTCAGGATGTAGGGGGCTGAGGCAGGAAGAGCCAGAGTTTGAACCCAACCTGGGCTATATAAGAAGAATGAAAACAAAAGAGGGAAATGGAGGAGAGAGAAAGGAAAAAGAAACTGTCCAGCTAGACAAATAGAACAATCACCATCACAGTATTTACGTATTAGAAACAGCAAAATCCAGAAGACAACTGAATGGCACGCAGGGAAAGTCTGGGATTATTACAGACAACAAAAGACACAAAGAAACAATTAAACCACTGAAACAAATTATAAATGGAAGATGTGTATGGTCTCCACAACAGAAAACCACAAAGGGTACGTGGAGGGGAACCAGTGAGCTATAGCTGGCTGGAGGGTAAAGGCACTTGCCACCAAACCTGATAATCTGTGTCCAATTCCCAGAACATGATGGAAACAGTGAACAAAACTGCCCCACAAACTGCCCTCTTAACTTGCACAGGGTGCGCACACATGTACACACACTTATCCATTTATGCACTCACTCTCTCCGTGTGTGTGTGTGTGTGTGTGTGTGTGTGTGTGTGTGTGTGTGTGGACACAACTGAGGCAGGGTGAAAGAACACCTAAGGGAAGCCCCATTCATGGAAGAGAATGCTGTAAAGACAGCCATTCTTCCAAAACTGACCCAGCACATCCATGCAATCTTAATCAAAACCTCTAAATCTTAATCAACATCTCTAAAGAGTGATGTTAAAGAACCCTCATTATCAGATGTAATCGTGAAGCCAGCATTAGCAAGAGAACTAGGCAGGCACTCACTGGACAGCAGGCGTCCAGAACAGACAAGCCATGGTGGCCTGAGAGCCACTGCAACACTGTGGGGACCCAAGTCTTTTCAGTAAGTGCAGATCAACGTGCAGTCCACTAGGGGAGACACCATCTGCAATTATAACACTCCACAGGCTGAGGCAGGGGACTCCAAGATTAAAGCCAACCTGGACCGCAGAGTGAGCTCAGGCCAGTCGGAGCAGTTAGTGAAAGCCTCTATGGACAATCAACAGTGATGAGGGACCTGGGGAGACAGCTCAGTAGGAGTATGTACATAACGTACATGAAACCCTAGGTCCACTCTCCAGGGAAAGGTGGCAGGGGTCGGGTGACAAAGCAAACAAACTCCCCTGGTCTGCTCCACTTCACTTTACAAACCACAAGATGAAATCCAGCCAAACTAAGAACTTACTTCAGTTGTCTAACTACCAAGCAGCTTCATCATCTTGCCACAGGCCAATCTTAGTGTTTCATAATTTCCTTTTACTACAAAGAATAGCCATGTGTCAGTGAGTATAGGAAAGTCCCCAAGCAGATGAAACAAAGTTCCCAACAGTTTAATATTCAGACGTCCTCTTTCCTGCCTTCAGTGAAGCTTTCAACATGAAAGTTATGCAACAGGAAGTCTCCAGCCTTAAGAACCATGTGGACACAAGAAAACTGTAAGGTCAGTTACTCTCTGCAGCTAATTAACCCACTCAGCCACGAAGTCAGCTGCCTAAGACACCAAGCTTCCTCCACCACGGAGGTTTAAACCACAGGAATCTGCAAAGGAAGAAGGTGTTGCACAGGGTACCCCCTCATTGCAGAGGATCACTTTTCAATCAGCAAAACTTAGAGAAAAGCACTGTCGAAGCTAGCTTTAAACACTACTGCAAAGAACTCCGTGAGCAGAAAGACGCATGCAATGGAGGGCACCATCGGGCCTCCATTCAAGCCTCATTTCCAACCTGGACCTGGCAGTGAAGACAAATACAGACACAAAGAAGAGCAGATGCAGGTAAGGCAGACCTTGTGAAAGGAAGATATACATCTGCAGATGGACTGTGTGAGTCCAAGCTCTACAGAAAAACTATCCAAAGACCAGTGCTTTCCAAAGAAAGTAAATCCATCATCCACCTTTAAAACATCCACCTTCTCTGTCGGTTAAAGATGAAGAAGAAATTCTCCATGGGTAGCTTCTGGCTTTCAAGGGGAAAATTTGGTTTTCATACCTTTTTCTCATGGTTTGGATACAAGAGCCAAAGAAATCTAGTGGACTTTACAGTTACCAGCTAAACTGTTTACAAAGAGCTTCACAATCGTAGAGCTGTAAGAGAGTGTCAGCATGTGTCTTTCTGCTCACAGATTTCTTTGCATTAGTATTTAAAGCTAGCTTCCACAGTAGTTTCCTCTAGACCTGGCTAATTGAAAAGTGAGCATCTGCACTAAGGGTGCACTGAGCAACCTCCCTGCTTCCTTTGCAGATTCCCACGGTTTGGACCTACTTGGAGGAGGAAGCACAGTTTGGCTAGTGAGAAACATTGTTCTAAACCATTTCTCTCCAATGCTCATTAAATTTCAGACACTGAAGCTAGGCATGGTGACTCATGCCTTTAATTCCAGCACTTGGGAGGCAGAGGCAGGAAGATTTCTGAGTTCAAGGCCAGCCTGGTCTACACGGTAAGTTCTAGGACAACCAGGGTTACACAGAGAAACCTTGTCTCAAAAAGCCAAAAAAAAAAAAGTGTTTAATAAATTTCAGACATTAAAACAGCAAGTTCCTCAACAGTTACCAAGCGTAACTAGTAGATAACTAACAACGCATAGCTATAAAATCTAACGCCTAAAGGCCATCAGTAGATCCTTACCCATATATAGTACTTCCACCGAACTGGCCATTACTTCTTCGTATTTCTCCGCTAACAACTCAGTTCCTTAAATGCAGATAAACCTAACACTTCCTTTAAAGATCCTGTCCATGTATGGTGACATGCCAAGCCAAGCCATATGCCAACTTTCAAACAGAAAAATTTTCACCATATCCATAAAAAAGAGAAACTGAGGCAAGACTAAAGGTGACTCATCAGAAAAGAACTCCTAAATTCAAACTTTCAGTGCCCATCCACACCTGATCTCCGATCACAAGTGAGGTCCTTTCAGACATTCAGACTTGCTCCTGGACGTGAGAACTCCAAATACCCCTGTTCCTAGTTCTCTACATGCTCTACTGTCGGTCTGCCCTCCACGTGCAATAAATCCTTAACCACCAACCACCCATACTTTCTTGTTGAGCTAAGGCTTCACCTGCCTACAGTGCCTGTTAAGTTCAATCAAAAGAAGCCTAAAGGGTCATTCCACACCCAGATTCACCTTTGAGGCTGGTTTTGTCTTCACACCTCCGTTCTCCACAGCACTAAAATCCAGTTTGCCATCATCTTTACTTCCTATAGCTTTTAGTCCTTGTGAAAGAATGTCACGTAAATTTTGATAAAGAGGTTTTTCAGTGTAGTCCAGTAATTTCACAGTTTCCATGTACTTAGCAATTTCACCTAAAACAATAACACAATCATTTTATTACTTTTAGTCACAAACACAATATGTCTATCTCATTCCTAAGAAAACAGTCCATGGTCAATATAAAATTACAATACAAGTGGGCAACATATTAAAATAGAAACTTGTTCTCAATCAGAGCTCGATGCAAAGTATGCTTTTATTATCAGGTAAGTAAAACAACATACTTTGAGATACAATGTAAAAGACATTTCTGCAACCATAAGAGACAACAGAGAACATATTCAAACACACATAAAATGTAAATATAAAAGGAATTCAGAAAGTAGTTTGTCCTGAGCTGCAGTGACCCTAGAAGCCATCAGTCCTGCAACAGAAAGCTGCAAGCTATGAGGTGAGAAAGAGAACCCAGAGAGCAGATTCAAGAAGCAGCAAGACAGGTCCAGAGAGGCCAAGGCCTCCTGGCCACTGAGGCAGTGCCCTGCATGAGAAGAAACCTCCCCTGGCAGGATCGGGCCCTCACAAAGGGCGTCCACTGCTTCTTTAGCCTCAGGTCCTTGATTACACAACCATCACCACAAACCCCTACTCCCAACCAAGCCCCAAACTCTTCCCCATGAATCTCCCTGGTCTGTCACTGGAAATTCTACCCTCGAAGCTCAAGCCAACATCTCTCCAGTCTTTCCTCTATTCCACATTAACACATGATGCTCTTTCCCACAGCAGTATCCATCCACAGATGCATATATAACCACTAGTTTAACTATTTAAGTGCCAGTGTATGCCAGGCTCTAATCTGGACAGTTGAGATACAGCAGGGTCTCAAATCTCCACTATCTTAACCAGAAAAAAAGGAATCCGAAACCCCCAAGGCAGTATGATCAAAACACACTGTATAAAGACATGAAGCATGCAAAAATTAATAAAAAGGTATTTTTAAAAACTCCTGAAACAAACATCAGTGTGTCTGGCAAAACGACAGGAACCTTTTGTTTTAGAGGAGAGAGTGGCCTCCACCATCACCACCGTCTATACAGAAGAGAACAGCTAAGTTGGCTGTAGCTGGTGTCGAAAGGCAGAGAATAAGTCACAGGGCATCAGAGTGTCTTCAGGAGCAACAGCACGGCTGTGCTTGCACCAAGGTCTAGGACAAAATGCTCTTGGTATACAAACTTGTAACCCTAGCTTTTAGGATGCTGAGGCAGGAGGGGCCCAAGTTCAAGGCCAGCCAGGGCTACACAGAGAAACCAAGTAGTGGCACAAAGGGATGGAAGCAGAGGGAAAGGAAACAACAAAATTCCTGCAGAGTCTGCAAAGCTGCTAAAACTAATAGGTAGATAGAGCACAGTACAGAACATGGGGTAAAAAGACATAAAAATCTGCCCTCTTTTTATATACTGTTAAAACCTGGAAATCAAATGTTCAAACCGGAATACTTAACATAGAAGAAAAAGGCAGCAGTTACCCAATGTGACTGTGATGACAGCAAGATTTCTGCAGAGACCAAAATACAACCAGAATTTCAGGAGGGATTTAATGAAGAGCTGCCACCGTGGGTCGGAAGACGCGGGATTACAAAGGTAATGGTCTCCAAATCAAACTAGAATCATTGCAACCTCAAAGCCCAGCAAACATGAGGGGCCGTGTATGTGGAACTGCAGTGATGCTAACACTTCAACAGAGGTGCAGTCAGAACCAAGTCAAGGGGCTGGAGAGATGGCTCAGCAGTTAAGAGCACTGGCTGCTCTTCCAAGAATGTGGGTTCCATTCCCAACACCCACATGGTGACTCACAACCTTCTCTAACTCCAGTTCCAGGAGATCTGATGCCCTCTACTGGCTTCTGCAGGCACTAGGCATGCATGTGGTATTTAGACAGGAAAACGCAGTCACACACATTTTTTTTTCCTTCCTGTTTTCAAGACAGGGTTTCTCTTTGTATCCCTGGCTGTCCTGGAACTCACTCATTTTAGACCAGGCTGGCCTCAAACTCAGAGATCCGCCTGCCCCTGCCTCCCAAGTGCTGGGATTAAAAGTGTGTGCCACTACGCCCCGTTGAAAAAATTCTTTAATTTAAAAAAAAAAAAAAAAAAAAAGGTCAGGTTAAAAAAAAAAAAACTTGAGTACTCAAACCACCAGATACTGCCAGCCAGCAAGATCGAAGAAAAAGTTGCAATGTCAGAGACAGTACAGATCAGGAATAGACAAAAAGAACAATTTGAAGAACAGAGTCCACAGAATTCTGACAAAAAAAAACACCAAAAGATAAAGGAAGTCTTGAAGATGGGCTGCTAGGTCAACTGAATGTGACACATATAGTCAAACTGAACTGCAGGCAGTCTGGATGGGAAATCAGCCATGTGCAGTGGACAAGATCTAGAAATGCAGTAAAACACCTAAATAATGGAATGTAGATGTAACAGAGCACCACAGACATACACACACCAGAAGTCTTAGTGAACTCAGCCCAGGACTGGGGACAGAAATGGATGATAACAGAAGAGCACACTGCCAGGTACTCCCCAATCCTACCCTCAGCGGTCTTCCCTCAACCAGAAACTAGAGGCAGGTCGTGGCTCTAGAAGAGTGGTTCTCAAGCTGTGGGTCATGACCCCTGGGGAGTGTCAAACAACCCTTTCATAGGGATCACCTAAGTAAGACCACCCTGCATATCAGCTATTTATATTACAATTCATTTCGGTAGCAAAATTAGAGTTATGGAGTAGCAACGAAAATAACTTTATGGTTGAGGGTCATCACAACGTGAGAAACTGTATCAAAGGGTCACAGCATTAGGAAGGGTGAGAAGCACTGCTCTAGAAAATAAGGCCATTGGCATCCTTTCTATTTCAAGCTGTAGACTCTTGATCAAAGTAAACACCCATGACCTCATGATGACCAAAAGGGACACAATTCTCACACCCTCTAGCACAGTCTCCCACCCTCCACACAGCTACTTCTTCACCTCCCCTACAAATGCTACAGTGCCCCCTCCACAAGGCTGTCCTTGGCCACCCTGCTCCAAACGTAAACTCTTCCCTGCTCTCTGTGCCACCTCTACATCCCCAATTCCACTTCCTGTTTTCTTCTTCTCCAGAGGACTAACATCACAGTGTGCTAACAAAAATCACGGTTATGTACTCATCGGCACCTCCCAGCGTTGACGGCCAGCATCCTAAGGGCGGGGTAAGATGCAGCCCGCACCAACAGCAGTCTCTGCACTAATACAACCTCCAGAAACACCGGCTAAGGAAACAAAACATGTCTCCCTGCTGAAAGCAAAGGGCAACTGTGTGAGGCTCCAAAGCTCACTGACCAGCTCACTGTGCAGAGACTGCTTTTGGGAAATGGGTGTACCTCCAACAATGGTAAACCCTAAAATGCACAGGCTCACAAGCTGTGGGCTTTTTCTTCCCAGAAAGACAAAAGCTCTATGATGGTCTATGGCAGCCTTCCCTACCTGGCTTGTTTTTCTCAGGAAAGCACTTCTCCATCAAAGCTGCAACATTGTCCCTGTATCTGTGGAGGAAGGAAGGAGTCCTTGGTTACAAGTGCAGTTCCCAAGCTCAGCTCCTAAGAGGACAGACAGCAGCCAGGGCTTCTAAGGAAACAGCCAAGTTCAAAGAGCCTTCTGTCTAACCCTCATCTCTAACTTAAGTGTCACTGAGCCAGGTGCGGTGACCGTGACAAGGCTACAACAGCAGGAGGCTGAGGTAGGAGGCTGCTCAGAAAAAAGCACTGCCTATGAAATCAAATAAGCCGGGCGGCGGTGGTGCACGCCTTTAATCCCAGCACTGAGAGGCAGAGGCAGGCGGATCTCTGTGAGTTCAAGGCCAGCCTGGGCTACACAGTGAGTTCCAGGAAAGATGCCAAATCTACATTTTTCGAGAAACCCTGTCTCGAAAAAAACAAAAACAAAAACAAAAAAATCTAGAAAACAAAAACGCCATAGATCCTGTCAAGAAATTCTGACTAAAAATCCTTTGCCCTATCACCAACCAACCCAAAATAATGTAAGTTGTCTCTTACCTAATTTTAGAATCTCTAACATAGTTAGGATCTTTCAAGTTATCCTCCCAAGGAAGACAGCCACTGAGCCACTGGATCATGCAATAACCAAGTATTTCCAGATCGCCACGTCGTGATGGGGCTACAAACACAAGAGAAGATCAAGCACAGTACAACAGCTTGTCCAGAAAGAGAACAGTCCACTCAAGTCTACCTTGTGGCAGAAACATTTGTCTGCATGTAATGAAAGCACTGAACACTGGGCTATATAAAGGAAATCTTTATCTCCAACTAAGAAATCATTCAAACCCAAACTGAGAAACCTTGGGGTTCCAAACTGCCACTGCTGGTCTAGGAAATAAAACACCTCCCATTCACTGCTGTCTTTGGGAGACCTGAAGACACTAAAATGTTGACACTCTACACACTGTCAGGTCCACCACAGCAAAGAGCACAAAGAATGGACCAAGCTAGCTTACACAAAACATAAGCTACTAGCCATGAAGAAACTAGGATGCTATGAAGGTGTGTTCTATAAGAACCAGGACATAGAAAACAAAGCTGCACAGAGGTGAGCTGTGGGAACCCAAAAGTCCAATTATCCTTGAAGGGCAGGGGCATGCACAGGGTCTTACTCAACTATAGGAGCCAAAGATTTGCCCCCTTCTCACCCCACTCTGCTTCTTCCAGTATTCTTTATCAGTCTACTTATTTACTTAGCATAATTAAGGGCAGAAATTCAGATGCAAACATCAGCACATGCCACCATGGACACACCAGGCCCCTATAGACACAATAAGCTACTGTAGACACAACAGGACATACCCACGCCATTGTGTGCATCGATGCTGGTGAACTCTAGTGTGCCATCGTGGCATCTTTTGGGATCTTCTTTATACTCTTTATGAACTCCATCTGGGCAGTACCGATAAGCAAGTCCATAGTCTACCAAGTACACCTATAAATTTCCAAGCACCAAATTAAAGACAAAAATCAACCCACATGTATTACTCAAAAGTACAGAAATAAAATACAATCACTTGGGGGTAGATTCACCTACAAGGGCAAACAGCAGCTCTCCAAACATGTCAAATTTAAAATGAACACTGCAGTGAGTACTGAACCACCACCAGCCCTCCTCTGGAATGCTGGCAACTGCACCTGAGGCTTCATAAACGTTAACATGAGCTCTGCCACTGAGCTGTGTCTCTGAGTAATTCTTACTTTTAAGAAATCTTATTTTGTTTGCAGTATTGAGTCTAACTCAGGACCTCCCTCTACCACTGAGCTATCCAACCCTCTCACCCAAGAATTTTTACTTTTAATAAATGTTAAATGACCATGAAGCTACAGTCCTTTCAATATTATTTCACCTTGCATACTTTCTTAGAAAAGTATGTGCTAAACTTCTAACTAATCATGTCTCCATGGGCAAGGCTTACAGATGTCAAGTTTTTCTTATAGAATCTAGAACAAGCTATCACACAGAATAAACTTTCAAGACTCTTTCTACAAAGAAAAGCGGGATGAACAGTGTTAGCACACAATACAACAGTTGTCTTCTATTCCTGATTCTTTACTTGTAGGCCTAGTTACTTCATAAAAATGGTCCAGAGGCTGTAACAATATTCAAAACTCTTAGATGAGACCTTTACCTACATCTTAAATACAAAGAGTCAAGCCTTCCAGATTAAAGCTGATTTGGAATACCGATAGCAGAATCCCATGGCATAGTCTATTGCTCTGACTAGCATACGACATTAGCACATGTGGCTTCCATCTGATAGCTACACATTAGACCTGACTCTCTGTCACAAGTGCATGTGCCCATATGCATGTGAGCACAGAGATGGACTTAGTACTGGGAGTGACCTCATCCACGCACGTCTGAAAGGTAGACGAGCTGCACATGGCTACCGTGTGAGCAAAAGCTGCTCGTGTTGGTCAAGTGCACACTAACGGGAGTCAAATGTTGAGTAGTACTATGCAAGTCCCTCCTACTCCAGCTAAAGGGACCTCTACTGTTCAGGCTCCTGCTGTGTTCAAGGAAACAGCTCAGCTGAGATGGCTGGGGCGAAGTGAGCTGAACCCTGGGATGCCTCACAGAGCACTCCTGCACAGCAGCTTTCTTTCTCTCGGGGCACTACACAGACCCCTCATGCTCTCCATAGCTTACAGAGGGGAGGCAAACACACTGTGTTTGTGTAAAAACCAGGCAACCAAAAGAAGGTGGCTGCAGACAGGTAGGTCTAGGAGAATGAGCCCAGTGCACAGAATGTGGACGGACCACCGCCCCAAACAAGCACTCAAAACTTCCTTCTACACAAGACCAGAAGTGCCACTTTAGCAGTGTCAACTACACCGTCTTGGCACAAATCACGGAAATGGCTACAAGCATCCTGGATTGTCACTGACCCCAGCATGGGTGTACACCAGAGCTTTCACCTCTTAAACATACAGCTACAGAGGGAATGAAGCAGACTGAAACCACACATCTGCCCGGCAAGCACTAAGGATGGGCAAATCCAGACTGCTCTGGCAGGCTGTACACAAATGACTTCAATAATCCTCATCAAGACCAAACTTTCCAAGTCACAGGCACTTCTTACATCTGATGGAGTTCTTGAACAAAGGAAATTAAAAAGGTGACAGAGCAGACAGGCAAATCTAATCCACTGGTGCACTATGTAATTTTAAACTTCCACCCCCAACTAGCTATTTGAAATTCATTTTGTATCAAGCACTTCTTCTGAATATGATTTAGGGCAAACCAGCCAACTTGATAAAGTGCCAGCAAACTGCAACAAGATGCAGAATGGCAACTATATAAAGGTATGTGAAGAAACAGTACTGTCAGCGCATCTACTTCAGAAAAAGCAGAGCTGGGGGGCGGGGGGCGGGTTCAGTCCAGAGGACCCTACTTGCTCACACAGCATGTTTTACCACAGTAAAAACTGAAGTTCTAAGGACCTGGTCAGGGTTCTTGTAGCTCAGAAGAAGGTTGGAAGCCTTGATGTCCCCGTGCACATACTCATGCTCGTGGATGTATTCCAGGATATCCAGCTATGGAGAATACACACAGTAAATTAATGCAGTACCTAACACGGCCAGCAGAGGACTGAGCTGCGACAGAAAGCAGCCCTTACTGTATTCACAACAAGGAGCATAGCTCACATACAATTCTTAAGCTTAGCTGCAAGACAGTTTTCCGAGAAAACCTTTTGGCATTTGCTTCATATATTTTCTGAAGGTCACTCCCAAAGCGGTCCATTATCATAAACCTGTAACTGAAGACAAACAAGAAAAGTCAGTGAGGGAAAGAACTAGAACATGGACTTGCAATGAATATTCTCCCTTCAGATTATGTCAAGTTAATGCTTAATAAGGCAGAGTTATAAAAGAGGAGGAAAGGGGTATGAACATACACCGTGAAGAATTTCTCCCAGCTAGAGAGAAATCTTAAGAATTCCAGAATACTGTACTGTCCTGTCTCCAGGGCCTCTTCCTGGTCTAAGCTAGGTTTACAGGAGACAACATTCAACTTAAGAAAATGCTCACACAGACTCGAGCACACACATCTACAGTGAAACACATCCACTTGGCTTTGAGTGAGGGCACTGATTCTTCTCTTGAAGTTAAATACTGTTTATAGACAGGAGCAACCTTCTGTGACTGTGTCTCCATCTTTAAGGTACATTTCAACAAAAAATGTTCTGTTAAATCTAGGCTGTCAAGAGATGGCTTAAAAGCTACATTCAGTAAAACTGTCCCAACGGTATAAAGCAATAATGTACTAAATCCTCGGTGGTCAAGATTTGGAAAAGAAATATGCAGCAGGAATGAGGAATTTTGGTTTCACCATCAACCTGCCATGTCACCTTGCCCAAGTGATATTACTTTCTTAGGCCATCATTTCTGGAGAGGTAAAATGAGGAGGTGGGCTGCATCCTCCCTAGGGATTCAAACTCTTAGAGTGCACACTGAGACGCACTAGAGACCTGTAATGACATGCTCAACTCCTCTACATGTCACTCTCACCTTCAACAGTTGTCCAAAATCTACTGTGTCTACTGAAATCATTCAAACAGATAAACAAGACAAAACTCCTCCCTGGGATGAGCTCACAGCCACACAAGACAGCCGGTGCACATGGCACTCGCCAGGCAGGTGCTCTATCATCCTGTTTTACAGAAGAAAACTGTTCATAACCTCCCCTCAAATGAGGTGGGCCTATGGTTTAAACCACTCTCCTCCACACACTGAAATAATAAACACTCTACAACACAGAAGTCATGCTTATATAATGTAGGCTTTTATGACAATAAAATACAGTGAGTTACAAGAGAAGGAACAGCCAACTAATACAAAAAAAGACAGTGTAATAAATACATGGTCGTGCACCCACATGGCAGCTCACAACTGTCTGTAACTCCAGTTCCAGGGGACCCGACACCCATAGCAAAACACCAACGCACATAAAATAAAAATAAAATTTAAAAAAAAAGAACACTTATTAACAATATATATAGGGTCCTATCCATTTCTGAATCAGAAGAGAATTAGAGACTCTGTCTATATATCTTTTAATAAGATAGTAATATTTTAGGAGGTAAAGTATATGTCAAAGTTATACTATCAAGTAGGGGCAAAATATATCCATTTGTGACAAGATTCCTGCTACCCCGACCTCTAACATAATAGAGAACGGTCATGTGACTTCCCAAATTCCTGGGTATGACAAGTTTTGCAAAGCTGAGAGAGGAGAGCAGGATATAAATATCTGCCTTTCCCAAAGATTAGCCTGTGTGATCACTACAATACTCTGAACAACAAAGTATAACCTTTGTCTATGTCTTAGGATCACTACTGCTGTGATGAAACACCATGACTTACCCTTCTATATCACTGTTCGTCATCAAAGGAAACCAGAACAGGAACTCAAACAGGGCAGGCACCTGGAGGCAGGAGCTGATGCAGAGGCCATGGAGGGGTGCTGCTTACTGGCTTGCTCCACATGGCTTGCTCAACCTGCTTACTTACAGAACCCAGGACCACCAGCCCAAGGATGGCACCACCCACAATGGGCTGGGCCTCCCCCATCAATCACTAAAGAAGCAACTGCTCTACATGCTGGCCCATAGTCCAATCTTATGGAGGCATTTTCTCAATCGAGGTTTCCTTCTTTCAGATAACTCTAGCTTGTGTTAAGCTGACGTAAAACTAGCCAGCAGAGTCTAGAAAAGGGTAAACACTGTCTGATTCAACACAGGGTCCTCTACTAAAACAGATTAATCAGGTCTTTGTTTTTACGCACAAATTACCCTGTCACTAACTCTGAATGGCCCCGAAAATCCCCTCACCATTCCCCAATTATAAACAAATGACACAAACTGTTAGCTTGTACGTTCTCCTGAGAGCGCTCTAGGACTGAGTAATACTCAGAAGTAGAGGCGGCTACTTCTGAACATGTCAGGTAAGGCCTCTGATGCTTTCTTTTTCAGGGACTTGGTTAAATGCTTCAAGTAATAAGACAGTATCAATCAGAACAAACCATTCTGAAATGGTAATGGAAGTATTTTACAATCCTCAGACTGTCCTCATCACTCCCTATCACTTCCAAACAAGTTAAAGGAAAAGTAAGGATGTCTGGCAGGGGAGAAGGCTGGAAGAAGAATCCTATTTTCTGTTTCTTCACTTCTAAAAGACTTATGGGATTATGTTTACTACTTCAACCTAACAGTCAACACTTCATCCACTGAGGAAGGTCTAGCCACCTCAGTTTCGGGAAGGAATGGTCATCACTAACAATAAACTGCAGTCACCCACTTGACTCCTCTGCAGCCCCCGCCAGACACCCTTTGAACACAGCTGGCCTTCTACCCACTATCTCTCTGGCCACCCCACAGCACACTGTTCCCAGTAAAACCTCATGTAACAAAACAACACTAGATTCCAGGGAGCCCCGACTCTCCGACAGATGCATGGTTCTCTAGCAAATACAGCTGGCAGGCTTACACAGTGGCTGCCCCATTCTCAAGTCTTTGCTAACACAGCACCAGTCTGGTTTGGGCATTCCCTCTCCTTCCATGTAACAGTGTCTTTCACCAAGAAACTTGTGTGACCTGTGTGACTGACTACTTGACTCTTGCCAGTGGCAGGTTTACGTGTAAGAATTATAAAACCATGACCAAGAAAATGTACAAGGAAGTCTCATAGGACTCCAACAAAGGGTCCTTGGTAAGACAGGGAAACTCACAAGACACTGGCAGGAATTTCTGACACTGGTACTGTGTCTGCATGTGAGGTCCGAAAATGGAGCAGCCTTCCCACTAACACAAAAGGAACATAACAGAGAGCAAAGCCACAATAAGGGTTAACTGTGCAAGACAAGCACAATGTACCCACAATGCCAGCACTCAGGAGGACCAGGCCAGAGGACTGAAAGCTCACCACCAGTGGGCTCTGCCATGGGGTAACGCTAAGTCTAGAAAGCAAGACCCTAGTTCAAAAAAGTGCAAAGTGCAGAAGCAGGCCTTTGGTGACTGCGTAAAACAGTGGAGTCACAGAGGTTCTCCACTCACTGCAATCACCACTCTAACTAGTAGGCCTCCAGTTTCTAACCAGGCCTGGCCTTCACGGTCTCCTACAAGCTTTGAAAGGAGCAGACTGCACAAAGGCGTTAGGGGCTTTCTCCAACTCCAACTCCTAAGCCATCTGAGAGGAAAGGTTACACACACGAGTTAGCACCTAGCTTTTCTCCCATGTTTCACAAATGTTGTCACTGAAGTTTGTCACCTCTAACCAGCTAGACTAAAGCCCTCATAAAGAACAAGACTCTAGTCTCCATGGATGATTAGGCATTCAGTATGAGATATCAAACAGGATCCTGGGAGAGGCAAAGTGCACTCTTTGGGCTTTGTTTCTGTCAATGGGGTTCTAGCCACTTGACATTGCTCCACACAAGTCCAGGTTGGACTGGCACCCCCCCCAGAGCTAAGATCCCCACCTCTGCTGCCCCACAGTCCAGATGCACACCTACAGTTACTGTGGGTGCTCAGCAAATAACTCCCAACTGAACCAACTCAACAGGAAATACTCAAAATGTAGAGCTTACCTTTTTCCATTTTTATTATGTAGACCAGATCCCCAGTACTTAGGAACACCAAGGTACTTCAATTTGTGTGTATGAATCCATTTCTGAACTAGAAGTTGAAAGAGAGGTCTGTGATTTCAACTGCTGTATGTAAACGGTTATTTCAAAACAAATTACTAAGAGCAGAGCATACTTCTATGTGCAACAAAACCACCTCTACTCATAACAGGAGGAAAAGAGCACAGTGTAACACAAAGTGTAATAAAAAATTTTACCAACCTGCAAAAATAGTGCCCTGCCTTTCCCTTGTCTGGAAACTATGCACCTGTGAACCACTTCTGAAGTGCAAGGCAACAGCATCACCTCTTTAGTCATCTAACGATCTAGCTTGCTTGATTCCTCAGCAAGACTGACTCCCAGCCCCATCTCTAGAAACACGGGGCTGTCTCCTTCAGTATCTCCATCTCTTCCTCACCTTGCAAATCAAGATGCAGGAGACACGAGGTGTGCACCTGCTCCCTTACAGCAGGAATGGGGCCTCAGATGAAACAGGCTGTTCTCTGCACTGAGTCTCAGCAACCGCAATGCCTGCCCAGCTCATGGGCTTCAGGTTTTAGCAAAATGCTCAAAAGAGTTAGAGACCATGTACTCACACTTGTCAATTAGGGTAATTCATATAATTCCTAGGTCACATACCATTGATTACTTCACATGCCAACAAACCATAGAGCAAATACATCAATTCATCAGAATGACTTCATGCAAGTATCATTAAATGGGAGTTGTGTATAAAGCAAATGAAAACAGAGCGATACGTGATGTGACACTTTAACCTTAGCTTATGTGAAATAAAGCCAGGTAAACTGCTTATTTTTAAA
This sequence comes from Peromyscus eremicus, assembly GCF_949786415.1. Classification (NCBI taxonomy): domain Eukaryota; kingdom Metazoa; phylum Chordata; class Mammalia; order Rodentia; family Cricetidae; genus Peromyscus; species Peromyscus eremicus. Next base: position 53,912,232 of record NC_081430.1, on the reverse strand, counting down.
TGTTTAAACCTTTAACAAAACAATTTTAAACATGTTTATTGTTTCTTACTTTGCTCTGGTTTAGCAGCCCGCTGGTAGAACTTTAATTCAGTGAAAAGAGGTCCATTGTCACTGGGTTCCTTAGAATACAAGAGTCAATTAAAATTATTGAATTATTTTCACTGAGCCTTCAACACCAGAGTAAATCTAATTTTTCCTACAACACAATGTAACTTTGATATTTAAATTTATAAATTATTAAAAGATTAAAATTCAACTCCTTAGAAATATTTTACATGTTCTCACAATAATCTTTCTCTTGGCTGGGCAGTGGTGGCGCACGCCCTTAATCCCAGCACTTGGGAGGCAGAGCCAGGCGGATCTCTGTGAGTTTGAGGCCAGCCTGGGATACATAGAGAGAATCACACAGAGAAAGCCTGTCTCGAAAAACCAAAAATAATAATAATAATAATAATAATAATAATAATAATAATAATAATCTTTCTCTTAAGCTCAACTTCCATAAGTGATTAATTATACACAATCAAAAATATAGTTCAGTCTTTGCAGAAGTTTAAGGCAAATGTTTAAACTAATTTTCATCTTTATTAAGCAAAGGCCAGCGACCATGCTAAATTTATCACTACCAAGGGGCTACAAGACATTTCTGAGGTTTAATAAAATTCCAACACCTGACTTAACCAATTAATGGTAGAATCCCATTCCTTTCCCTCACCTATCATGGTTCTACCTAATTATCAAAACCATCAGGAATGTATCTGGATCTCCAGAGCAAGAAAACACTGTGCCCTTTTCTTTCTAACACTGATTCCTATGTTTCTCAGACCAAAGAAGCCTACAACGTTTGTAAAGTCAAAAAGAGACTGGAGCTAAATAACGGTGTTCTCCAACTTTCCTAGGCAGTACCTACTTCCCATTTCAAGGGGTATTAACCATTTGAACTATTTGTAAAGAGGCAAACATTTACAAAAAGATATTTTACACAAGACATATCAGCCCATAATGAGTTTCATGTTGTTTAATCAATATGATAAGAAATAGCTTATAATTTTGTTGGCTTTTTAAATAGTGAGTTTTGTCTGGCTGGTTGATATAAAGTAGTATTTACTTAATGTCTGGTATTTTTTACTGATTTTAAAGGAATGACAACTTCAACTATGAAAGCAAACATTTCTAAACTAATCTGGCAAAGTATTTTGGACAGAACCTCTGCACGGCTGGAGTTAAGGTGCAGAGCTCATTAGAACTGGGGAAGCCCTGAGCTGCAGCATGACAGGGTGCTCTTCTCCACCACAGAGACATCTGCTCCAAACACTGAAAATCAGGACATATACTTTTTCTTCATTGAGGAAACCCTCAATTACTATAGAAGTCCATTTTGGTGCTTAAAGTGTCAATAAAAATCTTGATTACATAGACAGTTCTCTCAGCTCACAAGTCTCCAGGTAATGTGTTTACAGGACTCTGCTCATCTGCAATCAAGCAGTACCTAGCCACAGAGGGCATGTAAGCCACAAATGGGCAACACTAGGATCAGAAAGAACCTAAACAGTTTGACATCCTTGTTACAGCTCGGCCTCAGAAGAGCAGTGTTCAAGGCTTTTGCATGTCACCACACCCTGACACAGGATCAGGTCCATATACTCAAGTGTGAATGTCAAGACCCTGACTGATGTGCTAAGAAAGAAACTCTCATACCTGCGGCCGCTTCTCAGTAGCAACAGGAGTCAGAAACATGAGCAAATGTTTTAAGCCAATGACTGAGCAAGTCACAGAATAAGTGTAAAAAAATGAAGAAAGTGAAATTAAAGAAAAGGAATTTTGGTTAACTTTCAGAATGACTCATTAATAAAACTTGGGCTTAAAGGACGCTTTCCCAAGACCACTCCTGGCTTATTACCAACAGTATAAGATTTTTGATTTATTCAGTTTCAACCTACATCATATCAACTTTAATTTTCAAGTTTCCTTCAAGCAATAATTTATTAAACTTATAATGTGAATCAACCATATAAATCAGGAGACTATAATGCAGGCTTTCTGAGCACTTTCATACATTAGCTATCCAATAGGCTTCCATTATGACAAAGTAAAGGAACCACTTCTTGGCACTGTGCTCTAGCTGAAGCGAGCTATCTGTGGAGAAAATACCTTATCTCAGAACTAAAATTGTATTAACATATTTCAAATCTAAACTACTTTGCCAACTCTGTAATAGCCAAGATTTAGAAAAGAAATTGGGACTGACATTTTAACTAGAATATCACTAAACGTTTCCTTAAGACTTCTAAGTGTCAAAATGACGATGACAACAGGAAAAAAAATGAAAATGTGATATATTTCAATGGCACCATCCAAAAGCAACTGGCTGCCATTTAAAAATGAAGCTGTACAAAGTTTCTCCTTCTTACCAAAAAAATTAAGACATCTGAATTGAGAATTCAGAACACTCATCATAACATCAGGCAAAGCCCTTCCCAGGAGGCTGTGAGATAGAGACCCCAGTGGTTCTCCAAGAAAGGACCACCATGCACCAGCTCCTAGGTGGCACAAACTGGAAGACTATCGGCAGGCTTCCAACTTTGTTCCCACAAAGGTGAGAATGACTCAAAGAACTAGTTTCTTAGTAAGTCTTAGGTCTGTTGGGGGAGGGAGGAATTAGAAAAAAAATCTACTTGTATTATCCAACTTACTTATTTGCTCCTTCTTCCTGACCATCTAATTTCATACAGACATGCATGTGTGTACGCACACACACACACACACACACACACAGAACCTCTGAAAGCCAACATAAGCTAACTGTTCTGGTGACACAGAAGCATTATCCTACAGCTGCTTGCATCAGTCAAGGATGAAGAAGCCCTCAACAGACACAGAGAGCACCCCTGGGCAGGAGGGAATGTGTAAGAGATGCTGAGACACCTAACTTGCATGTGTATCTTATGTTCACACCAATGCCAAATGCAGGAGCTGTGTGTAAGTCTACAGAGCTCAGTCACAAAGCGGGCATGTGAGAAGTAGCCAGGTTTGAGGTGGAGCCTCAGAGCAGAAGCATGGGAGGATCTCAGAATGAAGGTGTAGGTCTGCAGACACAATCCCATCTGACACAGTCACGGTGTGCAATGCGGCAGGTTCTTCTCTGAGTCTCCACCTGGATACAAAGGAGCGCTTGACAGACTTATCAAGGACACCAATGACCAGGCCCTGTGCAGTCTCATGACAACATACAAAGACTGGAAAGCACTGCTTGGCGTGTGATTACCTAACTTTACAGTTAAAACCACCTTAGCTGAATTTCTTAAATAACTTGCTCATTTTTGCTCTAAAAATAAAAGGCATGCTCATTCTTACAATGCACAAGTGCCGTGGTGATTTCTTCCTAGAGCTGTGTTATAGAGAACCCTTAACACTAAGTTTCACATCTTGCTGTTCTGGTACCATGCCCAGTCAGTCGTTCATGTTCTCTGAAAACACAAGTCACAGAAACCTGCCCAGCAGCCAGCAGGCTTTGCACCCACCTCCAGCACACACACAAGCACCTGTCACAACCCTCATGTTTATGTCTGAACGTCAACTGTTCTGATTTCCTGCAGAAAAGGGTACTAATCGTTGTGCGTGTTTGTATTGGATGACTACCTCCACTCTGAAGACTGCAAAGCTGTAAGAAGGAATTGACGAGCCAGCCTAGTCCCAATAGAGAAAAGTGGACAGCATCAAAATGGTAAAAGCAAATGAATGGAAAAGCAGGTAAAAGGGACAGAAAATTATATCTTAAAAATATTAAAAATCAATCAATAAATAAAACAAGGATTTAAGGACCGCATAACTAAAGGACATTTGAAAAACAAGGTTATTATCAAGTAACTTAAAATCTACTTACATTTTAGAGAAATAAACATATTTTTTTTAAACTGCTATCATGAGAAGGATATCAGAAATGAAACTGTATAATAAAAGACAATATAGTGACTGATGCAAGAATTTAAAGGAGCCAAAGACTTCAGTCATCAAGGGAGCAGCAGCCAGCTGTGGCTGGAGTCCCCTCTGAGGGCTGGGCAGCTGCTCTTCCAGGACCACAAACCACACTGCAGAAGAGCTACTAAGACATGAAGTGTGCACAGGAGACCGAGCATCTGCCACCCTCGCTATTACAGAGAAGAACAAAGGACGACAGAAGACATGAAACACTGGACTAAGTCTGAAAAGAGACATCCTTACAACTTAGAAAGTCACTGTGTTCGGATGAAACAACCGGAAATACCTACCCTACACATTTCCCCTCAGCTAGATAAGTGAAAAGGGTAGAAAAGTGAAGCTCATTCCACTTCCAATGAAGATCACAATTCTATAATAAAACCTCCGCTGCCAGAAGTTCAGCTTGTAGGAACAAAACAAGCACGGTCACTTAGCCCTTCCCTTCCAAGACTTGCAGACAAGTAATCCAAACTCACCAGCTGCAGAGGTGTCTGAAAGCCTGACCAGTAGGAAGCTTACTTTCTTCTCAATGGAACCCTAATCTTACCCCACAGGTGTTGTGTTTCCGTGAGGACAGAAGACAGGTACAGACAACTCCCCACAAGCCCATGCCTGGCAGCAAACCCAGCCGTTCAGAAGGAATGCCATTCCATGAGAAAGAAAGCTCCAAACTGAGAGAGAGGTCAGGAGACAAGGGAAGGAACGGCGGGAGACCCGGACACAGGCACTAACTCAACATGCCATGTGGGAAGAAGGGCAGTGGCTTCCCACTATAAACAAAGGCTGTGGAAGCACTAGGCTCACAAACTCCACAAGGGCGCTCAAGACCTGCCTGCACTCTAGATAAGACATGAAGTGCGGACCCAGAGGCCCTTGGGCTAAGGAGCCAGTGGAGCCCCTGGGGATCGAACGGCCAGTGCTGCTGACACCAAAGTCAGTCAGACTCCAAGCGTCTAACACAGAAATACTTCTGGCAGACGGACGGTGGTGGCGCACGCCTTTAATCCCAGCACTTGGGAGGCAGAGGCAGGCGGATATCTGTGAGTTCAGGGCCAGCCTGAGCTACAGAGTGAGATCCAGAACAGGCTCCAAAACTACACGGAGAAACCCTGTCTCGAAAAACAAAAGAAAGAAAAAGAGAAATAAAGAGAGAGAGAGAGAGAGAGAGAGAGAGAGAGAGAGAGAGAGAGAGAGAGAGAGAGAGAAAGAAAGAAAGAAAGAAAGAAAGAAAGAAAGAAAGAAAGAAAGAAAGAAAGAAAGAAAGAAAGAAAAGAAAAGAAAAATACTTCTGGAAAAATTAAAGACCATGGTGCCTTATGATTAAAGACTCAAAAGTCCTCAGGAAAGCAGTTCCAGAACTATGTAAGAAGCCTACCTCAGCCTGCCTAAATGAGGTTTAGTTCAATATGAGAAGCCATATTAACCAAATAAGGGAGAAAAATCTAACGAGACAGCTAAAAAGATATATAAAAGCATTTACAAATGAACAGGTAAACTATAAACTAGAAGGAAATACTTATAACACACGTTCTGAAAATAAGATTTATCCACAATAACTCGCCCCACTCAATTATAAATGGCAACACAACAACCCAGTTATTAAAAATAATTATTTTTTCTTTTTCTTTTGGTTTTTCAAGACAGGATTTCTCTGTGTAACTTTGGTGCCTGTCCTGGAACTTGCTCTGTAGACCAGGCTGGCCCTGAACTCACAGAGATCCACCTGCCTCTGCCTCCGAGTGCTGAGATTAAAGGCGTGCGTCACCAAGCCCGGCCTCAAAAATGATTTTCTTAAGGAGAAAAGAAGTAAGAGACCAAAGAAGCACTTATCACACAAAACCACAGAACAGTAGATACACACAAGGAAAAGGGGCTCAGTGGGAAGTAAGCAAGCTCACAAAGCTGGGCACACCCACTGTGGGCAAGCACTGGAGCATGCAGAGCCGTCAGCAACCGCCGGCAATGTGAAAACCAGCAAGCCACTTCGGAAATATGTCCAGAACTTTTAAAAGATGTAAATGTGTATCCTCCCTATAGAGAAGAGATTCAGCTTCCAAGAGAAACAAAAGCCTATCCCCATCAAAACACCACTCCAACAATCTCCAAGGAAGGTCTGTTCACAGTAGACCAAACCGTAAACAGCCCAAATGCCTTCAACATGTCAATAAAATGCAGTAAATGACTGATATGCTAAAAATACAGGTGACTCTTTAAAATATCATGCTGAACACACAGCATTTATCCCCTAGTACCCATAGGTAATACTCTAGACAGGGGAAATAACTGGGGGTGTGGGGTGGGTGAGGTGTCAAATACTGGACACAAGAGCTCTCTAGAGACTGCATAGGACAAGAGTGATGCACTTACACATGCCTGTCACATGTCTTCAAATACTGATTTATTATCTATATATTTTACTGCAAAATTACACTTCTTAATAAACATTTTTTAAAAGCTCACTAAAACAAGGACTAGGGCTAGCTCAGCGGTTAAGAGCGCTGGCTGCTCTTTCAGAGGACCTGGGTTGGATTCCCGGGACCCACATGGCAGCTCACAACCATCTTATAACCCCAGCTTCAGAGGATCCAATGGCCTCTTCAGCCTCCAGGGCACCAGGCACGCACATGGTTCACAGACATAGATGCATGGAAAATACACATCAAATAAATAAATTAGGGGAAAGAAAAAAGAAAAAGAAAAAAAAAAAACTTTCAATTCTGGTCAAAGATACCTGGTTCTAGGGAGTCCAATATACTCCTATTTGAATATAATAAAGTGAACCGACAAACTCTGAGGCACTTCTAACTCCCAGGTTCTATAACCTTTAGGGGAAAAAAAAGGACAGGGAATGAGCATTAACCTCTCCAACAACCCCATCTCCTGGCTCTTCTATTTAACAAGGGTCTACACATCTATCAAATATGGGGTGGGCAGAGGTACAAGCTCTACTCAGCAAAACAATGTACAAGTGCAGAGAAAACAAACACGATGATTAAATACAAAGATGCCTTAGTTCTGCTGTCTGTACCTGGCCTAGTTCCTCGGTGTGCTTCTGTCCACTGGGGTGCTGCCAATCCCTACATATGGGGAACTAACTGCCACATGAGCAGAGCAAAGAAGGCTCTATGACCACGGGGGAGACCCACAGCTTCTTCAGAGGAACAGGGAAGGGAATAAAACCGACAGCAGGCAAAAGAAATAGACAGACGGGCCGATGGACAGACGGAAGGACGTCCAGAACAAGATGTAAAATAAAAATCAGCTTAGCATGATGTTCCAGGATCTAAATATAAAATGTGCCTGCCTGGTGACAATAGCTAAAACAGATACTCCCACTCCTGCAGACCTCTGTGGTTTCCTAGATACCTCAAATTGTGCCACTCTAATTCAGGGGAGATGAAGACTCTGAGTTCGAGTTACTTAAAACTGTAAAGCTATTTGTGTGCCTCATTAAATAGTTATGAAACATGATTAACAATGCAATACCTTATGGTTTAACTAATTCTAGTCATCAAAAAAGATGCTTACAAAATAAATACCAACTTACATTGATAAGAGAAAAAAATGAGCAGTATTTTCTTACCACTTTTACAACACAGGGTGCGTCACTGCCAACCGGTTTGGAAGAATTTGTGTCCGCTGTTTAAAGAATGAGACATCATATCAGAACAAGCAGTGTTGCCTCAGACAGCATATGACAGACACTTAGGCCTACAGCCCTGCAGCCCTCTGAAGGGGTGAATCCCAGTTCCCAAATGGCATTTCAGGGCCATACCAACACTGCACCTAGTCTAAGACTTTCTCCTGTGTAGAATATATCTAGCGATAGTTGGTTTCTTCTATCTGATCAGCTGTTACAGGAAGCTGTTGTCCAAAATGAAGACTATTTCTTTCATTCAGAAGTCCTCTGGTCACTGGCATGCTGATGTACTGGGAATTCATGGAGGATGGGAACTGAAGAAAACCCAGGGTCTAACAAGCTGTAAAACCCTCTGGGGTAGAACATCTGGAAGCAGAGGAGCTGACTCCAGACACTGGTTAGTGCAGGGCAACATTTTTGGCACTGCCACGCAGAAGGAAGTCTTTCCAAACTCACCAACAAGTACCTACATTATGCCATTTTATAAAAACTGGGAATTTGCAGCTGGGAAGTGATGGCACACGCCTTTAATCCCAGCACTCGGGAGGTAGAGGCAGGAGGATCTCTGTGAGTTCGAGGCCAGCCTGGTCTACACAGTGAGTTCTAGGACAGCCAGAGCTACATAGAGAAACCCTGTCTCAAAAAACAGAAAAAAGAAAAGAAAAGAAATGAGAATTTGCAAGTAGACAGAAAAAAACAATTCTTCCACTTCTGGCTGCCATTTGAGGAGTAAAACACAGACATCACATAAGACATAAAGTGTGTTTGATGTGACAGGAGAAATGGTGGGGCAGTTTCAACAGTGAGGGGAGGCAGTGCTGCAGTGTGTTAACAAGAGCCTGAGGTACCAGAAAGCATCCAACAGTTTAAGCCATGGGAATTCACAGGACAGCATTCCACATGGACTAGCACCAAAGGCCGCAATATGGGAGTGTCATAAGCATTTGTAAAGCCAGGAGACCAATGCACAGAGAAAACCATGATACAGAAAGCGAGGAAGAGCCATTAGAGAAGCAGCAGGGAAAAACATGAAGGGCCTAATAGACAATGTCAAGGTTAGGACTGCTGCTGTAACTGAGACAGGAAACCTCCAAGGTTTTGCCAAAAGGACTAGCATGATCCAACTTTGACGGGGCTCCTTAGAGGACCTGTGTACAGGCCAAGAACAGAAGCAGGCAGAGCAGTGAGGGCATTCTCCTAGTCTAACGGGTGGGGCAGAGCGTGGCCTGACAGCTGCTGGGCACCAAGGTGATCATAGACAAGGTGTGCCAGCAGACTGTGATCACAGACTCAAAGGACAGCTAACGGGACCTCGGTGGACTGGATGGGTTTGGGCAGAAAACTGCACAAAAGCTGCAAAGGGAGAAATGTAGGAGAAAGTGTTTTGGGGTATCTTGTTTCAGATGCTTGCTAAACATCCGAGTTCAGATGTTGTTATCGTTTGAATCTGAAATGTCCCCAGACTTGTATTTGGAACACTTATTCTCATCTGGTGGTACTCTTGCGAGGCTGCACACCTTGAACAGGTGGAGCCTAACTGGAGGGCTGAGGACCTCTGACGGTTACAGCCCACCCCTAGTTCTGCTGCACTGTGGCTAGCTGTCCTTCACCACACACTCCTGCCCCCACCAGGTTCCCCTCATGTGTGAACCGTACCTCTAGACTCAATGTCTGTAAGCCAAAGTAAATCCTCCTCCTTGGGGTGGCTGGCCAGAGCAACACAACGCTGCTGATGCAGCTCTTAACCACTGCTGCATATACAATCTCACACCTGCACATGATGAACGGAGAAATTATCGAGCTAACTATCGAGTTGAGGACAAGTTCAGTGGAACAGCACAGGTGAGGTCTAGGTGAGGTCTCCAGCACAGTTAAAGGGAAAAGACTATTTTCTAACAGCCTCACAATGCAAGAAATCCCCTCAGGAACGAACAGAGAGAGAACAGAAATGCCAGGACTGATCGTGAAGGCACCCCACCTTGGAACAGAAGCCAGGCAGATCAAGAGAACAGGCAATGGAAACCAAGGAAGAAAACCAAAGAAGAGTTGTGGCCACAGGACTCCAGACACAAGACAAGCAGCACCAGTTTCTAGAGACGCTCATTCAGCGAAGGAAGAGCTCTGAGCTCCATAGGAAGAGCCCCAGGGAGTAGCACTTAGATACTGAAGTAGTAATAAGGCAGTTTAGAATCTTTAACAAAACATGAAAATGAAGATAGCATCCCAGTAATACTGCACACTCCAATGAGAAGAAACACAATGACTTCTCCACAACACATGCATATACTATGCCAAGCACAAAGAAGACAAGAGCTATGCCTCATCAACAAGTACATGTTTACCCTGGAACTGAGAAAAGTCTTCAAGTGTAGAAAGTACCATGAAAGAGAATAAAGGGAATAAGCATGTGCATGTCCTGCCCTAAACTCAGCTTTGGAAAAGAAAAGCAACAAGCACTATGTAAAACCAAACTAGAAAGAGACTCAACACTTCCAAGGTCAGACATTATACACAGTTGCTGCCACCAATCTCACACAGGGCAGCTTCAATGTATCAGTGCACACAGCAATGAAGGCATCAGTCTTGAAGCGGATACTCCTTCTCCACACAGGGAGAAAAGTCCTAACTCACAGACTGTTCGCTGGAAATTAAAAATACTTACTAGTCAATGCACCTTCTAATGATAGAAATAAAACATCCAGCACACACACAAAGCAAGTTCCAAATGTGCAAAAGGTCACAGAAGCAAGGACACTGAAATAAAGACGATTCTATGCAGTAACCAGGGTAGCATGGTGGCTCAAGCACAGTTTTGGGAGAGAAAATGAACACCCTACTTAGCAACAAGTTCCTGTTAATGAACTCGAGTCCTTCAGTGACCAGAGCACCTCCCTAAATCACAAGCTCGAAATACACATTCGGCTGTTATGACTAAGGTAATGGTATGGAGACAAAGTGTCCCATACAAGGCTGCAGCATACGCAGCTGACAATACTATTGGGGTAAGTTCCAGAAACTTTAGGAGGTAGGAAACAGCTGGAGAAGATCACTGGGTAGTGGAAGCCAGCAGGGGCACCAGGCTGCCCTGGAGCCTTCCTCTACTTCCCACGCACCAGAGGTGACTGTCACATGCACCTGCCATCATGACACTCTGCCCAAATACATAGGGCGTGGGGCCAAACACCATGGACTGAACCCTCTAGAATCAGGAACCACAACGGTGGTGGTGTCAGTTGCCACCCTTCCTCACCCCGCCACCCCCACCCCCACCCCCAGTGGGTTATTTTATCATAACTATGTGAACATTTCATGAACAGCTACTTTCTGTGGTTTATGAAGACTTTGACCTTACATAAATATACCCTGCTTCATTACGACAGCCCTGGTTCTAAACCAAACCAGAGAAGCAGTATGTGCTTTCCCAAAGGCAAGAACGATCTCCATCAGGAGGCTCCTGTGCAAAGCACTGTGTTTCATGAGCACAAGTGCAGAGCAGAGCTCCTAGTCATGCAAGTGAAGCAGGGCTGACCCAGTGAGAACAGTTGCTCTTCTCTTACGGCTCTCAAATCCCAGTATGCGCCTGGTCATCTAAAAGAGTCTGTTCAAACAGCACTGCGGGCCTCCCCCATGGTTTCTGAATCATGAGTAGCATGGGGTACAAGAATGGCAATTCCAACAAGTTTCCAGATGATGTTAACCTCCACTGTAATATTAACACTCCCAGTCAGATGTTGCTTGAAAGGAAAAAACAATTTAAGTTTTCATTTTATAGTAACTACTTGAAGAAAAAAGTAGTTCATTTTATAGATCTTTACAGCTATGAGTAAAAAATGTCTATACATTTCATTTTATGTCAACTGTTAAACATAAACTTTGAAACTTTCAGGGCTAGAGTGATAGCTTAATTGTTAGTAGTACTGGCTGCTAATCCAGAGGACTGAAACTCAATTCCTACCATCCACATGGTGGCTCACAATCATCTGTAACTCCAATCCCTTCTTCTAGCCTGTGCCAAAAATAAATAATTTTTAAAAGTTTGTGCCAGGCATAGTGGCATATGCTTTTATTCCAGCATTTGGGACACAGACTCAGGAGAATCTCTGTGAATCCAAGGTCAGTTTGAGCCTCACAGGCACGTAGTGAGACCACGCCTCAAAAAAGAGAAAAGGAAACATTCATTAAGAAATTAAGTAACTAGTTAACTAATTAAATCAAGATTAGAGGTAGAAGTACAGAAACGGCCTACCTCAGCTGAATGAAGCCTTAAAAACCAAAATTTACAAAAGAAAATTAAGAGTAAGGTAAAAACCACAGAACACAATGACCAGAGAAATGCCCAAAGCAAACAGGGTCTGTAGCATATTCTCACCAGTATTCCTGGGGAAGGAGACAGTTGTACATGCAATCAAGGTTTTTGTTTTTCATTCTGTTTTGTTGTTTTGGTACAAGGTCTCAGTATGTAATAGCTGGCCTGGAAATCACAGAGATCCACCTGCCTCAGTCAGTGCTGGGATTAAAGCCTTCACCACCACAGCCAGCCAGGTAAACCTTTGTTGTTGTTGTTGTTGTTGTTGTTGTTGTTGTTTGAGGCAGGGTTTCTCTGTGTGTAACACCCCTGGCTGTCCGGGAACTTGCTCTGTAGACCAGGCTGTCCTCAAATTCAGAGATCTGCCTGCCTCTGCCTCCCAAGTGCTGGGATTAAAGGCATACGCCGCCACCACCCAGTAGGTAAACCATTCTTTTTAATTTATTTATTTTTATTTTATGTACAGTGGTATTTGCCATGTGCTGTGGGATGTCCTGTATGTTGTGAATATATGTTGCAATGATTGATTGATAAATAAAACACTGATTGGCCAGTAGCCAGGCAGGAAGTATATGATAGGTGGGACAAACAGATAAGAGAGGCTGGGAGGTGGAAGCTGGGGGAGACACCAGCCTGCCGTCCAGGGAGCATCATGTAAAAGCAACAGGTAAAGCCACGGAACACATGGCGACATATAGATTAACAGAAATGGGCTGAGTTAAGTGTAAGAGCTAGTCAATGGTAGGCCTGAGCTAATGGCCTAGCAGTTAATTAATATAAGTTTCTGAGTGATTATTTTATAAGTGGTTGCGGGGCCTATAGTGCTGGGCAGGACTGGAGAAAATTCTAGCTATAGCCATAGTTGTCAGGTCCCCAGCAACTGGAGTTACAGACAGTTATAAGCTTCCATGGGGGTGCTAGGAATTGAACCAGGGTCCTCTGGAAGAGCAGTCAGTGCTCTTAACCACTGAGCCATCTCTCCAGCTCCCAGGTAAAACATTTTTAATGTTGATTAATTCAGTATGCATGCTAACTAATATAACGAACATAGATCAAGCCTAATATATGAAGTTCAGACATTTTTAAAAACCCACAGCTATAAAAATATAAAATGAGCTAAACACAGAGCTAGAGTAAATTGTTCCTGGCTGAGGTGAAGGTAAAAGGATGGGTACACCTTTCTTTCAGTCTCAGAAGAGAGCTTAATTAGACTGAGTAGAAATTTTACGACTCTAAGGATATTGAGCTTACCAATGACATTATAGTATTTTTTCTATAATAAAATAAGCCATCATCTACATATATGTCAAAGATGAACTTATCAACCACACGATCTTAACACAGATTATCAACAGCACCTTGCAATAGCTTAAATAAGAAACTATTACATAAGAAACATTTAGGTCTTTACACTGATGACTAGAAGTCACCATACACTTACCAAGATATATGCAGCCAAAGCCACCTTGGCCAATAGGCAATCCTAGTTTCCATTCCTTTTTAGACATGTCGGTTATGACCTCCCCAGCAGCAAACTGCTCTGCAAGGCGCCTCTTTGCAGGACCCTGTCTTCCAGCCTGAGCTGCTTTTACACGAGGCATTTTTCTCTGTAATACAAAACAAAGCAACTTTGTTCACAATTATAACCTTGGAAGTGTTCAAAACATTCCCCCTACAGAAGGCTTCTACTCAGCAAGGACTGTTCAAGACTAAAGAGAAGGATGTCTACTAATTCTGGTCTGTAACAGCTAGGATCCTATTTGGTTGTCGCTAAGCTTTGAAGAGGAGACCATAAATATAATGATCTATGCAATTATGGAAAGCACTTTAAGTCCCAGTGGCATATCATCTATGACTAAAATACTATTTAGTAACAACAAAACAAGAACTGTTTTGTGCAACTGAGGAAAAGCATGCAATCGGAATGCACACCACCTAGTAATGCAGCCAAGAGATCCTAAGTAATACGGATGCACTACGTCCAAGCACAAAGACTACAATCCCAATTAGGTATGCACAAGGGGGAAGGACAAGAGCATTTGGGGCACAAGAGCAGGTACTGAGCAGGAAGGCTACACCAGCACCATGTACAAACCAGGACATGGGCTCAGCAGAGAAGTGATACACACCACCAGCTAGCTCCACAATGTCTTGGCCATCCAATGTGTCCCTTCTGTCTGGGCATCCTAGAAAAGCATCTCATTCACTTTTCTCACCAGCACAAGTGTAACAGAATGTTCTGGGAAAACTGTTTTACTGGGGAAGAGCAGAACTGGAATCAAAAGCTTTGGACCCCAAATACGTAACTGGCTAGCCGGGAAATCTTGATCAAAGCACATCTCTCTACGCTTCAAATGCACTCAGGTATAACTCACTGCACCGTGTACAATTTTATGCACATACATAAAAGTAAGCTGTATGATTTCAAATTCTTCTTTCTATTAATACTAACCCAAATGATTTCCTTAAGATTCTATAGTTCCCTAAAAACAGCAGAATACAAAAAGCAGAGAGAAGAGTGCAAATGAAACAGCCTAGCCTACAATACTTAGAATGCTATTTCAAATAGGAGTCTGTTAAGATGTGACATTCTGAACCCAAATATACTAGACACACTATATTAAAAGATTTGTTTTCTTGAGACTGGAGAGGTGGCTCAGTGGTTAAGAACACTGGCTCAATTACCAGCACCTACATGGTGGCTCACAACTATCTGTAACTCTAGTTCCAGGGAATCCCATGCCCTCTTCTGGCTTCCTCAGGCACCAGGCATGCATATGGTATAGATATGTGGGCAAAATGTCCATATACATAAAATAAAAATACTAAAAAAATTAGTTTATTTTCTTGTTTTCTAGATCATGTAGAGAATGAGTGTGGCTGTCTGAGGAGGCCAGGGGTATGGGATCCCTGGAGCTGGGTTTACAGGTGGTTATGAGCCACCGGACATGGGTGCTAGAAGCCAAACTCGGGTCCTTTGTAAGAACAGTATGTGCTCTTAACTGCTAGACTATCTCTCTAACCCTAGCCCCCACCCCCAACACACACACACACACACACACACACACACACACACACACACACACACACACACACAGAGTATTAGACCGGACATTTCAGCAAATACCCTCCAATTATCACTATCTCTGCACGAATTCCATATATGCAAACAGAGCTACTGGGATAGTTAATTTTGGTTATCAACTTGACTACATCTAGAATCAAGGAGAACCAAGCAGCTCAACTGGTCATACTACGAAGGGCTTCTCTTGATCGGGTCATTTGAGTTGGGGAGACCTTCTCTAAATCTGAGCCACACCTTCTGGTGGCAGCCCATGTCAAAGGACATGGAAGAAGGAAGCTTTTGCCTCTTTGACTGCTTCCATTGGTATCACTGGCAAGTTCATCTACTCTGTTGCTGAGGCATTCCTTCGCTGGTATTAGAACCTACTTGAGGATTCCAACTTAGATAAAGACCAGCAACTCTCAAGGACTACCCTGGAACTCCAGCACTAGTCTGGGAGAGACTGTTGAGATATCTAGTCTTCTCTTTCCATCAGGAGACAGCCACTGTTGGACTATTCGAACCATAGCCTGCAAGCCATGCTAATAAATCCCCTTTTAATATACACATTCATTCTATCAGCCCTGTTCCTTTAGAGGTCCTTTATTAACTGATGGGGAAATCTTTTTTTTTTTTTAATAGAATTTTTAAAGCTTTTATTACAGTATGTATGGTGTGTGTATGTCCATGCCCAGACCACAGCATGTGTGTAGACATCAAAAAACAACTTTTGTTTTCAGATAGGATCTTCCTATGTGGCTTAGGCTGGCCTTGAAGTCATCATATAGCTAAGGCTAGCCTTGAACTCCTTATAATCATGACTCTCCAGTTTACACCTGTCAGAATGGCTATGATCAAAAACACTAATGACAATCAATGTTGGAGAGGATGCAGAGCAAAGGGAACATTCCTCCACTGTTGGTGGAAATGCAAACTTGTACAACCACTGTGGAAATCAGTATGGCGGTTTCTCTGAAAATTGGGAATCTATCTACCTTAAGACCCAGCCATACCACTCTTGGGCATTTACCCAAGGAATGCTCAATCATACCACAAATATACATGCTCTACTATGTTCATGGCAGCACTATTTGTAATAGCCAGAATCTGGGGAAATCTTTAAATCTAACTTTTCCCCTAAAAAACACTTTGTGCATGTTCCCAATTTCAAACTTCTCTGAGGTGAAAATCACCTTCAAAGCAATGGAACTCGGGGCTGGCACTTCCTCAGATCAGTTCTCTCAAGGTGCTTTTAATCTGTGCTGAAATCTTGCCCAGCAGAATCTTGGTGACAGCCATGGCAACCAGGACTCCAAACATTGAGGAAAGATTAACTTCTATACCTCAGTGGCAACCCCACTAGAAGAATGAACTCGAACACACAGCAGTCCCCAGCACTAACAAAATTTCTTCTAAACTTCATCCAGCTTGATGAAATCACAGCAGTTCCTATTTGATTATTTCCTTAGAGTTGTCAGAACAGTTTTAAATGACTTTAAAACACGTCTTTCTATAACTCAAGTGTCTGAACAAATGGTTTTCTCTAGAATTCCTTTCCATGTGCAATAAAAATACCATACTGCAAATTAAATCTGCCTCAGCATTATTTCATATAAATTTGTGGTAAATAAAGTGGTGTGTGTGGGGTGTGTGTGTGTGTGTGTGTGTGTGTGTGTGTGTGCGTGTGTGTTTCTCCAAATAAAACCTTTGGCTGTTATTTTGAGTTTTACTCTTGGGGCCAGCTATTTGGATCTTACTGTAATAATTAAGATCAGGAATGTCATTCCTAAAACTAGTTCTAAGGAGCCTCCCTGTATCCCTTCCCCTCACACCCCCAAACCACACAGGAAAGCAGTAGGGCAAAACTCAGAACCCCAGGATAGCATCCACAGTAAAACTGCGAAATAGTTTCCTGTCTCCAGACACAATGTAAGTGGACACCAACAAGACTGGTACATCCAGAACTTCAGAGCAGTGTGTACTGTGTAGACACCAGACTCAAGAAGATGCTGCAGCCTAGATCAAAGTGAGCTTCACAAGACTGGGTTTGTAAAAACACAAAGGGGGGTGGCAATGAAATGGACACAACACACACACACACACACACACACACACACACACACACACACACACACCTTCAGAAAAACATTTCCTTACCCCAACCCACCCCCCAAAAACCAGCTATGGCTATTTCAAAATAAAACAGACGTGCCAGCTGGGTGTGGTGGTTCTGTTAACCACGAATACCATGTATAAATGTGGAATGGCACACAGGAGAACAAGAATCTCTCTCACTAATTCTTCCACAGATTATCCATGTTATCCACGGTCAAACAAGGTCCAAAAATTCTAAATGCGATACTCCAGAAATAAACAATTCACAAAGTCTAATACTGTGTGCCGTTCTAAGTACTGGATGCATCCAGAGCCATCACTCTGCCCAGCCCTTTGTGTGGGCACCCCTTTGCCTAGTGCATCCCCACTATATAGGCTGCCCTTCCATAGTTATAGGAGCCATCTCAGTCATCAAAGTGACATGCTATCAGTGATTAAGTTTAAATGGCACAGTCTAGGGCTCTCCACTACCTCCCAATGCTTGGTCATTCACCTCATTTATCTCATTAAGGAGGCAACGCTCCCATCTCACAAGAACAGTGAGTATAGGACACAAATGTCTGGAGATACGGAAACCACAGGCACCTCACTTATCGGACACTCTGCTTTGATCTTGGTTACCATTACTCTTACTCCACTCACCTTATAAATTAAAGTAGGATGCATATTATATGCACTGCTCAGCAGTGTGTATAAGCACCATACCAGCCATGGTTTCCGGGATCCACTGGGATCTTGGAATGACTCCCCTGGTTTAACAGAGGACTGCTATAATTAGGTGATATCTTTAATCTATTATTCCTTTGTTCCCTAAATTCACAAATGTGAAAGGGAGGAAGAAGTGAGAGGTATAATCTAAAATGCTGTACTTGAACTAGACACAGGGGTCTGATGCCTAGTGACAGAGTCAAAAGCAAAAGGATCAAGAGTTCAGAGCCTGCCTAGGCTACAAAGACAGATCCTGTCTAAAAAAACTAACTGTACGTGAAATTACCTTTTATGGAAAGCATACACATACGTACACAAGCCTTCATAATTAGCAGCCCTGCTCACAAAAAAGTGTAGAAATAATAACCAATCCAGTAATTTAATACATGCATTCCCTAGCATATGAACTATACTCTTGAAATACTATTTCCATTAAAAGAATCCAGCTTCAGGCTAAGAGCTCACCCAGTAACATACTTGCCACAAAAGCATGAGGACCTAAATTGAAACCCCAGGATGCAGTGGAAAGGCTGGCTGCTGTGGCATACACTGCTAATCCCCACACAGAGGAGGAAGACAAGTGGAGCCCTGGGGCTCAACAGCCAGCTAACCTAGCCTAATCCCAGTGAGAGACCGTGCCTCGAAGAAGGGGCATGGCTCCTGAGGAATAACACCCGACATGGACCTCTGACCTCACACACGAGCCCACAAAGCCTCTTCCTGCCATCACAAATGTCCCTTTCCTAGTACGTACTTCAGGAAGCACAACTACCTTTGGTGAGCACTGTTGTGCCAGCTCTGTCTGAGGTCTAGACCCTTCACCATGCTTCCATGTCCCTGTTTGACCAACATCACTGCACTAGAAACCAACCCCTCTTCTTTTTGTTTTTTGTTTTGTTTTGTTGTGTTTAAACATTGTTTAAATAGCCAGGCAGTGGTGGCACATGCCTTTAATCCCAGCACTCAGGAGGCAGAGCCAGGCGGATCTCTGTGAGTTCAAGGCCAGCCTGGTCTACAGAGTGAGATCCAGGAGAGGCTCCAAAACTACAGAGAAACCCTGTCTCGGGGGGGGGGGGGGGGGGGGGGGGGGATAAAAACATTGTTTAAATAAACATTGTTTTTGTTTTTCGAGACAGGTTTTTTCTGTGTAGCTTTGGTGCCTGTCATGGAACTCACTCTGTAGCCTAGGCTGGCCTCGAACTCACAGAGATCAGCCTGCCTCTGCCTCCCGAGTGCTGGGATTAAAGGCGTGCGCCACCACTGCCTGGCACCCTCTTATTTTCTAGTTTAGAGTAATAGGAAAGTCTCCTAGTTTCCAAGAACAGGAAAACTGGGTGTGTCAATCTACTGTTGCTTTGCAGGCAATTTCTGAAAAGGACAATTTCTTAAACCAGGAACCCATGCTCACAAAAATAAGATAACCACAGTCCTTGTCTTAGTTAGTTCTCTGAAGAACTATGGACACAATTTCAATTAACCAACTCCATAAGTACATTAGAGGCATCTTCTAATAATGAAACCAACCCCAGCAATGAGGTTTCTACTAAAGAACTGCAGACACAATTTCAATTAACCAATTCCATAAGTACATTAGAGGTATCTTCTAATAATGAAACCAACCTCTTATAGCACTGTGTTTACAAAGGAATACACAGAAAAGCCAACTTGTAACTTGTAAGTTTCAGTCTGTGTAATTCCAGTTCATCCAGCTCAAGCCTACTGTAATAACAGCCTCTGCAACAGAGGGAAGAAGTTGGTTCATCATCACATGATTGTTACATAATCTGACCATTTCTTTTCCCTTTGATTCTAAATGAAATGCAGATGTAACTAAAAAGCACATCAAGATGCAAATCCACACTGCCCTTTGCTGAAATCACCCACTGTTACATTCTATATTAGCATATTCACCAAAATTTAATTGTAAACAGAGTGATTATAGTACTAAAGTTATTAAATACACAAAGCAAGCTTGGAACCATACATATTCAAAGAGAGTTTCAGCGGCAGATCAACTTTTATTTCTGAAACAATACCCTAATTAATAGTCAGTTCTGATGATAAAATGGTCCTCAGTTTTTCAGATAACAGTCCAAAAAAGTTCCCTATGAATATTAAAATAAAGTTTTGTGAATAGATCTAAAATCTCAATGGCTATATTTATCACAATACGATACTGTATTTAGATAACTGGCATTTTTTCAAGTCCTGGATTCAAATTTGGTGGGTTTTTTTTTTTTTTGGTTTGGTTTTTAAGCTGGAAAGCAGTTAAAAAGCTTGAATGAATATTACACAATGACACTCACACTCACTAAACTCTACAAATTCACAGCCACACTGGGAAATCACAGGACAGTGTGATGTTCACTACATACTGGATGACTACTTGTAAATTTCCCCTAAAATAGGTTATGTATAAGCTCCTTCAGGGGGTTACAGATTTTTCATGAAATTTTCTTTAAAGCCATAAACTTTTCTGATGTGTTTCATACTGTACAGAAGCACATTTGATTCAGGAGAACTTAAAGCCCTTCCATTATCACGGTACCAATATCTCTGCACTAGCCCTTCTCCCACAGACTTCCGTACACATTTACTAAAACTGTTCCCTTTTCGGAAGTGATTAGTGAAATAGGAACTGTGCCTCTCATGACACATGGTAAATCCTCCCTGTGTATAAGCTCCCCAGATGCAGAAACTGTCTTCTCTACAGTACACTGCACCCTTCAGGAACTAAACAAATTTCTACAGAGAGCAAAAGTCCAGTTGTTTTCCCATCAAGTACCTGATGTCCAGCTTTCAGCTCACTGCACACAGCTCACTTGTAGTGGGTACCAGCAAGCCTTTCAAAGGCTCAGCAAGTGCTCTCTAAAATGATTATGTCAAACCTTTGTTGTTCCTCAGAAATCCCAATTCCCCTTCCTAAACTGTAATTCTCAGCAAATGACGCAATAGCCTAGTTTACGAAGAGAACACAAGTTTCAGGAAGAATTCCCTTACCTTTCTAAGACACAAGCACACAAACTACTTAACTCACCTCACATCCAACTTACTGTCCAGACCTGGCCTCCTCTCCTGTCACAGCGGATGAAGCCCTTCCATTCCCTTGAGCTGCCCTTCCTCCCTGTAACCTTCTCAAGAAGCATGCTATAAGATTCTTCCACAGGAGCTTTCACTGAACAGGATGTGTGAGAGGACCAGAGCTGGAGAGAGGCAGTGGGTAGAAGGTGGGCTGTGTTCACAGGGGGCCTGGCAGCAGCGCTGTGTGCTTAGGAATAACATGTCATGAGAGATGATGGAAAGGCCATTTGGATCTTGGGATGTGGAGGTTAATGACGGACTTAGCAAAAGTGGAACAGTTCTCTGAAAACCTGGGTCAGAAAGAACCTTCACCTGCCTAGTTCTTAGTACATTTTTCAATGTTCTGCTGTCTTTTTGCTAATTTGTATGAATTCCTTTTCAATATATATTCCATCTATAAAATGAATACAATCTTGAACCCAAAGTCATAAATGCTCCGTAGTGCCACTGTCACAAGTCACACACACTGAGGTGGGAATGAATTTACAAGGGATCAAAGTCCACTCCTAAAAAGCAGAAGGCAGGACCGAAGTCAGCATCTCACTACAATGGTGAACTTTTGACGGTGCACAACATCTGGAGTGAAAATGAAGACTACTGCTGCTGCTGTTGTGGCCCTTGTCTGCGAGGTCTTAGGTCACCGCTGTCCTTGCTGCAGCACCCTCAGCACACTGTGCCAGGAAACAAACCTAATTCTAAAACGCAAGTGCCAGGCTTGCTAATCTGTGTTCACTGCCGTTCTATACATGGAAGCCAGGAACTGCAAACAGCCTAGGTGTGTCAGTGGATGACCGGATAAAGGAAATGTGCTACATTTACACAGTGGAATCTTACTCAGCTGTTAAAAAAAGACAAAAACATGAAGTTCACAGGTAAATGGATGGAGCTAGAAAAAAAAATCATCCTGAGTGAGGTAACCCAGACCCCAAAAGGCAAACATGGTATGTGTTAGCTTATTTTTGAATGTTAGCTTTTAAGTGTTTGATAAGCAAATAATCACAGAAGTTAGATATAGAGTAAGGGACCATTGCGGGGGGGGGGGGGGGGTCCTCCCAAGGAAGGAGAAATAGATCGTAGAGGGATGGATAGGTAAGGAGAGACTGGAACAGGAGGATTAAACAGAAAGGGGACAGGAAGAGGGAAAGGAAGGGGGGAATATGGAGAGGGACAGCTACATCAAGGGCTATTTGAGGGGTCATAGGGAAACCCACCACAGTAGAAGCTTCTTAAAATACATACATACATGAAAGAAATTCAAATGGAATCACTACATAACCGGGGAGAGAAAGCCTCAATTAGACATCTCTCACCACCAAGTGAAAGCTCCAGTGGCAGGACTGGGTTACATACACCTAATTGAGTTGCTGGCCAAAGGGGCCCCATGGAAACCCTCAAACAACCCAAGCTATTGCCAAAGCAATCGGTTGCTCTCCACAAACTGATGATAAGGCCCTATAGTGAAGACAAAACCTATACAACTCATCAAACATGGAGAAGTCAAGCTGGTACCTACCTAGAGCCATCACCCCTACTGGAAGGTATTCTGCAAGATGCCAGAGGAGAAATGTAAACACCAACCCAGCTACAAACCTTTTGATCTTGGCGTCTGCCTGCATAATATGCTGGTGTGAGAGTGGCACAGAAGTTGTGGGAGTAACCAACCACTATCTGATTAGATTTCAGGCCTACTCCACAAAAAGAAACCCATGTCTGACACTGCTCAGGTGGCCAAGAACCTGAGACTAGATAAGCCATGGACCTAGGTGGAACCAAATGCTACTGCTGTGCTAAAGGAACACAGCAATAAAATGACTCCTAACATCATTCTGCTTTACTCATAGATCAGTGCCTTGCTCAGCATCATCAGAGAAGCTTCCTCCTGCAGCAGATGGGAACAAATACAGAGACCCGCACCTGGACAATGGGCAGAGTGAGAGACCTCAGAACACTCAATTCTAAGTGTCTTCATCAAATCCCTCCCCTCAGAGCAGGCTACTTTGTGAAAGATGGGGGAGAAAGACTGTCAAAGCAGGGATGAAGGACACCAAGGAAACAAAGCCTTCCAGACACAACAGGACTGACACACATCTGAATGCACAGAGACTGAGGGAGCATGCACAGGCCTGCACAGGTCTAAGCCAAATGGGGTTCCAGTGCTGAGAGGGGGAGTGGACACAAGGCCCCATCCCTAACCCAGAAGCTATTTCCAACATACAACCACTCACAAAGGAAAACTCAGTGTTCTCCAACCGTCTCTCTGGATATACAAACCACACTTAAGGGCAGGCCAACACAAAACTAACTCAGTGGTATTTTTGGAGGGACTTTGTCTCATAATGCTTTGCCTGGGCATTTATTTATCTCACAGGTCTTTTGCTTATACATTATAGTTTCTGATTTTGTGTTTGTATGGGATTTCTGTGTGTACGAGTGTGGGTCTCTCCATCTGTATGTGTTTCTTGTGCTGTTAGTTTGGTTGTTTTCCTATTTTGTCCTATTCCTGTTCTAGTGTGTTTGCTTTAGTTGTCTGTTTCTAATGACAGGGAGGAGAATGAATGAATTTAGGTGGGTGAGCAGGTGGGAGGATCTGGGAAAAGTTGGGGGAGGGGAAGCATCAGACGATTAAGATGAAGCTTAATGGACAGAGCACCAGCCCAGCAAACCAGAAGCTCTGGGTTGATTCCCAGCACAACCTAAAATGAGATGGTGAGACACAGAGGCCTGTAATGTAATCCTAGCCACCTCAGAGGTGAGAGGAGGATTTCAAGTTCATCCTTGGCCTCAGCCAGCTCCAGGCCCATCTAGGCTACATTAAACCTTGCCTCAAGACCACAAGAGAAAACTTAGATGCCTTCTCCTGGGCTGGAGAGATGGCTCAGTGGGCAAACGCAGTTGATGGCCACACGAGTCCAGCAGCCTGAGTTTAATCTCTGGTGCCCACATAAAGGTAGAGAACTGACTCCACTAAGTCATCCTCTGACTTCAGTATGCATGCTAAGGCATGTGTACCGACATGTACATATCACGCATGTATAGACACACATACTCTAACAATAGTAAATTTAAAATAAATATTAAAATATTTAAATTAAAATGCCATCTATCCAAGGGTAGTAAGAACAAAGGCAGGAACCAATACCAGCAAGTAGGGAGAGAATGGAATTTAAAACATGGTCTGCTGAGTGCACAAGAAAGTTACATTTAAGCAAAGAAATGAAGTGAGGGGCAATGAGCCACACAGATGCTGTAGAGACAATATCCCACACTGAGAAGCATGTGCCAAGGTATGAAGTGGGAGATGTCCAGTTCGTGCTTGCAAACAGTGGCGCCGTGGCTGGGAAAGAACTGGCCAGGAGAGAGGTTGAGGGCAGGCACAAAGGGGCAAGTCTCACATTTGGGCTACGGGAAGAACTTTATCTGTGAATGATATGGGATTGGAAGGTCTTGAACTGACATGATTTGCTAGCCTGCATGTCAACAAGATCACTCAGCTGCAGCATTGAAAGCAGCCTGTGAGGGGGGCAAGGCAGGAACAGCTACCAGTTGCTACAAGGGCATTGTTAATGGAATAATCAATGAGCACATTCATCTTTATTGAATAATGAGAATATCAATTCAAAAAAGTAATCACACCAACTTTTAGCAGCTGAACAGGAGTACAGAATAACTTGATTTTTTTTTAACAGAATAAGTTGGGGTTTTTTGTTTGTTTTTTTGTTTTTGTTTTTGTTTTAACTCTATACAAGCTACCCTCCCTTTAAAAGACAAGTCTGCAGCACCAAGTAGGAGCAGGGCATGCCCATCACCTCTTACTCTGGGTGTCTAATCTCTATTAGGAAAGCAAACCAGTTGACTAAGAAACACCAAATGAGCCCACGGATTCCAAAGCATGGGAAACCAAAAGGCCAGAAAGCCAAAACTAAACAGAACATAACCTCTGGCCTTAGTAAGCTACGATTGGCTTCATGCAGACATCAGTGAGGAATCAGTACCATTCCCCAGCTGCAGGGAAGAGTCAAGAGGCTTCCAGGTAAGGAACATTTCTAAACCTTTGACGGACTGTTTATTAAAGACAACAGGCAGCTGTAAACAGCTGTGAAGATCGAATCTTGCCCAGGGCATGGAGGAAAGTGGTGCATCTTCCCATGACGCAAGTTCTCAGAGGCTGCAGCGGTGAGGCTGTCTGCTGCGCCTCACTTTGTTCACAAAGCAGTTCATTTTTGTGCACTGCTCTGGTACTCACAAGTGACTATACCAGAAGGCTTTAAGAAAAGCCCCCTTGGGGCTGGACAGATGGCTCAGTGGTTAAGAGCACTGGCTGCTCTCACAGAGGACCCTGGTTCCATCCCCAGCGCCTACATGGCAGCTCACCATTGTCTGTAACTCCAGCTCTAAGGGTTCTGACACCTTCACACAAACACACATGTAGGCAAAACACCAATGCATATAAAATAAAACTAAATAAATAATTTTTGAAAGAATTTAAAAATAAAATAAATTTTTTAAATGTAGTAAAAGCTCCCTCTGTGGCATCTTAGAAATTGGTTTAAAATCTATATAAATCACTAAATGAATGATTCAGTTCAAACCAAAACCATGTTTTTCCACCTCATCATATCCACAGCCCTGACCGGCTCCTCTGCACTCTAAACTTACTGGGGATTAAGTAATTACTTGTTCCAGTACAAACAGTTTCCTGCCAAACTATAATTAAGTCAGCAAAGAACTTCTTCACTTCTGCTAAACTTCATCATCAGGAACAATCTGAAAGCAATATATCTAGATACAACTCTCTTACAATTAAGCAAGCTAATCAGAAGCTGACGGATGCCTCTGAGTAGTGCTCAGGAAGCATGTGAAAGTCATCTACAGAGACCAAGTCCATAGAGCCACATGCCACCAAGAGGGGTACCCATTGTTCCCACAAATGTACAAGTGAGACAAACCTGTAAGAGTCAACAGTAAAGCTGGGCATGGTGGCCCACACCTTTAATCCCAGCACTCGGGAGGCAGAAACAGAAAAATCTCTGAGTTCAAGGCCAGCCTGGTTTACAGAAAAAGTTCCAGAACAGCCAGAACTACACAGCAAAACCCTGTCTCAAACCCCCCCCACGATCCCCCCAAAAAAGAAATTGTCAGTAATAACCAATACTGTCTGACACAAGAACCCACAGTACAGACAAACGCTGGGATCCCACTGGGACACCAGACTCTTCTGGTTTCAGAGGAGAGCCACTATCAAACAAAGCACAGCAAGTACCCATGGCTAGATGGTACCTTTTGTAGCATGGACCCATGAGTACCAAACTGAGAATACAGAGCAGTCTGGAGCTGACAAGCCCAGAACTCCATAGATCTCTTCCTGAAAGCACTAAGCTGAGCAAACGTGATGGGTCTTCAACGACTGTCACACCTACAGTGCTTCACACCTAAGCTGGAAAGAGCTGGGTGACGACTCACACTGCAAGTTCTGGGAAAGAGAGGTGGGTATGTGCAGGAGAAAAAATGTTTTCTAGTTCCATTTTTCACTTGTATTAGAAAATTAACATTTGACTATAAAGATTTTGTAGGGTGAAATATTTAAAATACAGTATATGTTACTTCTTCAACTCGTATTTCTTTAGCTCACTTCTAAAAGGGCTGCATTAACAGCAGAACTCTCGTGTAACTGAGAACACACAGCCCGGAATTCAAGCCACTCCTTGCAACCACCTTCCCCTCAGAAGGGAGGGTTCTGCCAGGCCTCTAAGCGCACCTCTCCTTCTAACTTGATGTGGACAGGAGATAATCTACCCGAGGTTCCTACAGTCTCCTAGAACCAATTCCCCAGCGAGGAGCCCACTGCAGAAACACAACCGTCTACTACACTCTATTCTTCCCAGGTCAGAGTGGGACAGAGCAAACTTGAGATGCTGCCTCTAGGGAAGAGCCCCACTCCTCACCTTAACCCAAGGGAAAATGCTAAAATCTTTCTTTGGGGAAAGTAAATGCTAAAACCCTCTCGACAATTAGCAACTCAAGTATATTACTAATATTTCACACAGTAGTTTTTTAAAAAGAACTTAGACATGCTATACCTTTCCTAAAACCACCTGTAAACTCTGTCTGTCCATGGTTATTCTTCTGGGGAATCCCAGTTAAATCTATCAATATCTTCCCAAAACAGCTACTGAGCATTGGTCCTGATCCATCCTTGGGGCCCAAATATGCTAGGCAAATGATAACAACTATAGGATGAAAATGTATCAGTAGTGTGCCATAGTCATTTAAAAAAATCATGAAAGAACTTTTCACTCTATGAAAACAGCTTTTTATAAGAAACACACAAAACACTTAAGCCATAAAGAAAAGTGGTAAATTGACAAAATAAAAATGGAAATTCAACCACAGGTTATAAAAAACAAAAAGAGAAGCACCATGAACTCAAAAGACAAATGAAAACTATCTGCAAAACACAACAAAAGGTTTGTTTCGCAGTATTCAAAGAACCCTTTAAATTATAAGGAAAACTAGACAAAAGCCAACAGGAAAAGAAAGGCAGTGACAAGGACGGACGATTCACAGAAGCAGCACACCTGGCTTTAAGAGCAGCTCCTACAGGCATTTCAGAACTGATGAGCAGAAAGTGACACAGTACCCAGCCACACAGTACTCACCCCCTCAACAGCTGCCAACGCGGAGTCTACGCAGACATCATAGCCCTTCAGAGGGAAACATCCTCCATCTATCATTACCTAACAAAATTAATCATTTCTCAATCACATCTAAGGGCCCCAGCCTCCCCACTGTTTCCAAATGAATCTTTTTACATGGTGACTCTGCTGTTCAGGACCCAAAAGCTAATCCTGATCTGAGTGCCACCTTCCTATGCTTCACCTTCTGTTGTCTGTCCTATAAAAAGCCATGAATTTGAATTTGTTGAATGTGGCCCTATAATGTTCCTGTAGTTTTCTGCTTGGGATGCTGGGCTTAAATTGTGCTTCTTCTGGTACTGTCATTCACTGCCAAAGGCTGCCATGAACACACTGCAGTTAAAGTAAGTTACTCCCTGCTCTTACAGGGAGGGGCACAGTGAGCACAGACAGAAGTGACTGGAGTCTCAGGACTCAGCATTGGTTTGGAGATTCTCTGCACTGGCTGCTGTCAGCGGAAATGGATCAGCTCCACCACTCTGGATCTGCAGTGTGCAAAGCGGTAGCCACGCCCTTGGCTGGGGATTCAGTAGGCAGCAGCAACCATGGTTTTGTCTCCCTGTAAGTGCAAGCAAGCTCCAGAAGTTCAGGAATGTTCTTTCCTTTTTACCACGTTCAACCTGTAGCCTGCGGTTCACATGCACCTACGGTAGCTATGAATGTAACCCAAAACATAATCACAAACTTCCTTAAAACATGAGATTTATTTGCAACTTCTTTTGTAACTCAACTGAGTGGTTCTCCAGCATGAACTCTGTAGATGACAACGGTGTCTCAATACAAAGTGTGATACACCTGCTAAACTATAAAAGCCCTTCAAGTTGGTCACCATGCCTTTCTGATGATACAAGGCCCAGAAGCCTTGGAGAAAGATGTTCCAGGTCCCCTTCCCCATTCCTGTTCCAAACCTCAGCCACACTCCTACAGGGAACCTTGTCTCTTTAGCTGAAAATGACTATTTGGAAGTCCATGCCTCCTAAGACTGTCACTGCCCTTGATGTTAGACATAATGTCATCACAATAATGCCACACTACTGTCATAACACTGTTTAATACGATCACTTCCAGGTCTTTTGAGCAGAGCTGCAGACTGATGTTAAGGGAAAAGCACATCCCAAGTTCACAGTGGCATTTCCTATTCACATTTAAGATCAGTGTTCTCAGCTCCTCAGACTGCACGAGCCTCACTTCTCTCCTCCGTTATAATCGTGGTTCCTAACTATTTTTACCTAACTCTAATGGGTATGCTTTTCTCTTGGAATTTTCAAAATTCTACACGTTTGGGAGGTCAAGGACATAGGCCAAGCCAGGTAAAGTGGGTTCAGGGGGACATTACTCCTCTCTGTCTCTCTCCTCACAGAACACACTGTTCAGCATCACTGCTAGGGAACAGGTAAAGTGCATTACTTATCTGCTGCTTCACATGACTTCTTTCATTACCAATACATCCTGAACGCTTGCAGCAAACAAGCTCAATACAAATACAAATTAAAATTATTGTCAAGTTGATGGCTTCAGCTACAGATTACTCAAATTCAAAGTCAGAAAATACACTGGCTAGCTAAGAGTATAAGAAAAAGGGTACATCAATTTGGCATTATCTATCAAATCTGTAAATCATAACATCTTTGGTACCTCAAGTTCACTTCCAGCAATCATCCTATCTGTTCAACTGCAGCCCCATAACAAAAGACCAGAAACACCCTCAGCTTACAGCACAGGGAATTTAGCAACGGAACATAATTTTTTTTTTTTAATTTTTGAGACAGGATCTCACTATGTAGCCTCAAACTCACAGAGGCCTGCCTGCCTCTACTTCCACAGTGCTGGGATTAAAGGCATGCATCAACCACCACTCCTGGCCAGAAAACAATTTTGGAAATAAGGTGGCTCTACGTGAACATCCAGAGTGACCTAAAGAGAAGCTCTAAGTGAGAAGTACCAGAGTGTCTTTGCACACCCTACTCACATAAAGCAGACAGGACCAGAGTGCTGCAGATACTGGGATGTGTATGACGGGCACCTCCAGGAGCTCTGAATAACTGTGTCAATGTGTGCACATATAATGAATTAATAACAGAATGCCTTAGAGGTAGGAAGGTTAGTCTTCATTCTTTAAACATTTATAACTCACCTTATTGTATACCTGTATTAATTTTTAAAGTAAGCTAATTTTAAAGAATTCTTCATGAACAGTAAATCTCATTAATGTCAACTGCAGCTTTTCAGTGCTCTTCATCTGGAACTTGCCAATGCTTCTGTACAGCAGAACCTCATGAATCAGCCCTGCACACAGCCCCAAGTTACATCACAAACAACGCATCAACTGTAGAAAAAAACTCAGCACCTCCCCCCAAAAAAACACAATCATACCTTCGTGCTTTGATAATAACACCTAAGTCACTCTTTACAGAACAATACTGACTCTAGCTTGAAAACAGTCATATATCTCTTGAAGACTAGCAACTGAAATTGAACATTGACATAATGTTCCTACATTAGTATCATTAGTTATTTTTGCTCAATTAATCCTAAATGAGTAAAAATATGAATGAATGAGTCTATAGTGCGAAGACTCAATTAACCATTAATTACAACACACAGCTCTTACATACAAATGAATGTAACTAAAACCATCACTGTTAAGCGACTACATAGCAGGCTCTATGTTGAGTGACTTAAACACATTATCTCTGATTTTATAACAGCCACAAAATGTAAGTACTACAATAAGTGTACATACAGGGAAAATGCTTAAGTGAAATGAAGTAATTTGCCCATGGCCCCAGAACTAAGTAGCAGAGCAAACTACCTACACAAAGTGTTCACTGCTGCAAAAGCTACTTTCCTGACCCATAGAGTATACACTGCAGAACATGGCTTTTGCAAAAAATTACTCTAAAAGTGATCAAATATTCCCTTTAATGGCTAACAATATACCTATACACTTAAATACCATAAAACTACTTGGGCAAACAAGAGCATGCACCACACTGCTGCAAGTTCACTTCTATGAACTGACTGCGGGGGTGGGGAGCGGGGGTGGGGGGGTGGGGTGGGGGGGGTTGGACATTACAGCAAAAGCCGGTGATATAATCAGAAAGATGCCACTTTAGAATCACACTATTGCCAGGCACAAACAGAGCTTGTGCCTGTGGGAACAGCTACTTGGAAAGTTAAAATAGAGGAATCACATGGGCCAGGAAGTGTGAGGTCAGCCTCAGCAACAAGAAAATCATATGTGTCAGTGTATGTATCCATGTGTCCATGTATGTGTGAATATACCAACAGAAATTTTGTTGGCATTAATACTACACAAAATATAAAGTAAAGAAAACAATTCATCAATCAACATGGTGTCCTAAGACTGTATTCCAGAGTCAGATTCTTCAGCAACCCACCATGGAAATGACATCATTTTATGTTAACATCTAAAAAGCCCTAACAAAACTAAGAGTCACATCAGCTTACCTACTAAGAAAGCAGTGTTGCCAGGTGTGGTGCATGTCTCTAAACCCAGCATTCCAGAGGCAGAGGCAGGAGAGCCTCTGTGAGTTCAGATGGTCTACATAGCAAGTTCTAGGCCAGCTAGAGCTACAGTGAGACCCTGTCTGAAAAGACAAAGAGAGAAAGAGAAAGAGAGAGAAAAGAACAAGAATGCTCACAAGTATTTGAGCACATTGCATGTGTCAATCTCAAAGCTGGGAACCCCATCTTACTGAAGAATCCCTTGAGTTTAGTAAATGAATCTACTGACAAAAAAAACCAACAGATACTTCTAAGAATGTGCTGATGCATCTCCAGTTCTCCTCCACCACCCCCACCAGCACCTCCATGAGCTCAGTCAACAGTCCACTTCTCCAGTTCTTTTTTTTCTCCTATAAAATGAGCAACTTGAAATAAAGTCTAAGCCAGGTGTTCTACCTCCTGCCTGAAGAAGGAATGGCAGTTTGTTCTAAAAGCAGTTGTGAACCACAGAGGTGCTATCAAAATGACCAGCAGGTGTGCATTTCTAATCTGAGATACCCAGGGTTGGTCCCAGAGGACTGCTGGTCTAATCTGAGGGACCCAGGGCTGTGTGCTGCCATTAGAGAGTGTCAAAAGCATGTACCCAGCCTAAGAATTCTCTTAACTGCCTGCTACTACAGAATGAACACTTCCTGAACAGAATGGAAGAAAAACAAAAAGAAAAATGTTTTTGGATTGAAAATAAATCAATGTGCTGGACGGTGGTGGCATACTCCTTTAATCCCAGCATTCAGGAGGCAGAGGCAGGCGGATCTCTGTGAGTTCGAGGCCAGCCTGGGCTACAGACTGAGTTCCAGGACAGTCTGGGCTATCACACAGAGAAACCCTGTCTCAAAAACAGAAGGAGAGATTGGGGGGAGGGGAGGGAGAGAAAATTAATGTGAACACTGGAACATTAAAAAAATTCAATAAAAAAATTTAAAGTAGGCAAAGGATTTGAATAAACATTTCTTGATCACAAAACAAGCAGGTTGCCTAACAAGCACAAAAAGGTATGTAGCAGATCATCACCAGGGGATGAAAACAAAGGGTACAACCTAGTTCTCCGCTGCCACCCTCCGTAGACCGCCCACCACTGGACTGGCTTATACAGACTGAGCTATGCTCAGCAGAGACACTCCTGTGGTTCTGCATCCGCACTGGCAAGCTTCATTCCTTCTGCATACCACACAAACATACTTCTAAGTGTGAAAGGAATCAGGGAGGATTCCAATCTGGACACAGGAGAGTTGTCTCCCAGAGTACCTTTGGGACCACAAGGTAGCAAAAAACCAACAGAAGAGGACACACAGAACACTGACTGGCAGACAGGAAGTGACTAGAGTTTCAATTCACCCAAAACTGGTCCAAGACTGAAACGGCAAGCCACACTCAGAATGTATAAAACTCCAGCATTTCAGTGAGACAACTCACTAAAACGGGAGAAAGACCATTTCTTTATTCATTTGTTAAGTGTTTAGCTGCTTGGGCACAGTGGCTGAGGCAGGAGGGTTGCTGCAAGGTTCAGGCCAGCTTCAGCTATAAGGTGATCCCTTGTTCAAACAATCAAGAAAGTATTTAGCTAACTGCAGCACGTGGAAGCAGGAGTGACTGGTGAGTGGAACTCACATATGCTAGTAGGAACATTAGTTGGTACAACCACTTTAGAAAATTGGCAATATGCTAGGATCTACTAAAGGTATCACACATTATAATCATCTATTCTAGATATACACCCAAATAAAATAAGTGTGCCAAAACATAAAAGCATGTGTATTTATCGTTATAAATGGTTATTATACTATAAAAGACAATCACTGAGCTAAGAAAGATGTACAGATTTACTGGCTTTGCCTCTGTTGTTGGAAGCTTAGTTAGTCTGGCTGTGGGATTAATTAAGATTTCTTGTTTTGGGAGACAAGAAGATTATCACTCCTGCAAGAACGACTCTGTAAAGGAAAACTGTCCACAGCTAAGGCTTCTGTTCTTCCGGGGATCTTTGAAGAAAATCTGACTCAGAACTAATAGTTTCTTTTAAAGAGTCCTCCTTTGGTTCTAGAGAGCTCCTTCAGGTCCAAAGGGCAGATCACACGAGGGCTGGGAATGTAGCTCTGTGGTGGAGGATTTGCCTACCATGCACAAGGCCCCATGTTAGATCCCCAGCACCACAGGGGAAAAGGGATCAATACTCTAGCAGTGACATTTTGCAACAAACGTAATCACACTGACCCTCTTTCTGTTTAAGAATGGTTATAGGTCAGATGGCAAATCATTGGTAGACGTCTGAGAAACCCATATACCACACTTCTAATAATTGCAGCTTATGTCCTCTCACCATCTCTCTCTCTCACCACCCAGCCAAGAAAGACCCCAACTTACCAGGGCTTTCCTCTGTAACGACTAGAAACCTTCATCTACTTCCAGAAGAACTTACAATCTTTGAGTAGTCTATATTCGGGCTCATTAGGCCTGAATGGTCTGTCTGTCTCCGTAAAGAAACTATTACAAATCCACTTTACTACAGCCATGCATTCTCTATTCCAACGTTACAGTTAAAGCAGAACGCAGCAACCATGCCCTCTGTTCTAAGTCAAGAACCCACTACAGGACTGAGCAGTCTGGCAGCTTACAAACTATCTACATCTCATCCTCTTTCCACTGCTGTCTTTCCTGGTCTCCCGGGGACCTCTCTGTCCAGCTGCCTGTTCACATTAGGACTCCCCAGGCTTCTCTCCTCAGTCCTCCTCTCAATCTGCAGGCGTGTGTGCAGATGCTTTTTTCTTGTATTTCCAGTCTCAGCTGACAGTATTATCACATACTTAGGCATTATCACATACTTAAGAATGAAACATCCAATCTGACCAAGAGTTGGGATTCTAAAATATCTAAAAATGTCAAAGTTAGCTAAGTTCAATAAAAGGAAATTTAACAGAATAAAACATAAGCTCCCACATTTGCAGCCCAAAACTAATTCAGAACCACAGCAAAGAGCCAACTGGGTATAAAGGAGACTTACTGAGCTCCAGGCTGTATGCACACTGTTGTGAGGAGGCAGCAAATATTAACCAGTGTGGTATGTGGGGAAAGCCAACACCCACCCCTGACCCGATTAAGGGGCTATATCTACAAGACATGCAACTCCAGGTCCTTGGCACCAAGCCATGCCTGGAGAGTTGATTGCACTTGAGACACTCCAGCTTAAAAACAGGAAAAGCCACTGGTGAACAGACATGGAGCCAGGCCATATAACAAAGACTTACGAACTGGAGGTGTTTCCATTCAGAATGACGGAGAACACCCGATCCTGTTTGAAGAGGGGTTCTGCTGGTTCCGAATGGCTCCAAAAGACAGAACAGTGTAGGTTTCCACAGATAATAACAATTTTCTTACAGTTCCAATTTAAAGTACTGTAGGCTGTCTTTAGAGTAGGGGTTCTCAACTAAGGATGACTTTGTCCCCCTGGCTGCCACACATCCTACAATACAGAGAGCCCCCAACCAAAGAATGAACCATCTAAACAGTCAACAACCCAGGGTTGAGAAGCGCTGCGCTGGATGTGACAACCTTGCTGTCACTGGAGTTCCCTACCATGCACACCAGAAAATGTCTAGGGAAGGTCAAAGATAGAAAGAACTGAGTTGAAAAATAGATACACTATTTCCATGACTTAAAAAGTGAAAACTCCCTTCCAGTGTACTCAAATGATAATGGAGTCAGACTCAGGTTCACATTTCATAGGTAATCCTCACATCCAAATGTAAGCTCAGAACCACTTGTAGGTGAGATGATGTTGAATTAGGTTGTCCTAATGTCACAATCAGGGTCAATACTTGATCTAATTTCATAGATGTAGGTGTGTACAAATATATGTACACATATATGAACAAATTACTCTGGAAGCTTTCATGCTCCAGGAAACAAAGCCACATTCATTCCAGAAGTATCAGGACAATTTCTAAACAGGTTTACCCTCATTACAAACCTCTCTGGCAAGAAGAAAGAGGAAAGGATTATTTGAAGTATTCCTGTGATGAAGGAGACACAGTTATCCTGACTGTCCCCAATCGCCTACTTCTGTAAGAGCCAGGGAGCTCTTACAAACCCATGCAATCTCAGTCAGAGCTGGGATTAATGATGACATCCCTTTATCCACAGGCGTGAAAGCTCAGGATGGACAGACGTTTGAACATCCCAACTGGGAATCCTGCCCTTAACAAATACACTAGATGCAGATACATGGTTTCTTGGCTGCCTGTACTCACACCCATCTGTCAGGATGGCAGTGTGCCTGCTCACATGTTGGTCAAACTGTCACTAGGGCATAGGTGCCAAGCAATGATAGTTTTAAATGGGCAGCTTGCACAGCACTGTAAGAGCCTGCTCTTCTGGAGGGGGAAATTCTGTGACAGTACTACGAAGAGTCGCAGTCAGGAGTGTAACACTCTTAGCAGTCTCCGCATATAAGCAATGGGATCTGGACTGCAGAAGGGAACCCGACTAAGTCAGTCAGCAGAAAGGCACTGCGGGCACAGGTGAGCAGATGCAGAGCTCCCCGTGCCCCCACGCCCCCCCCCCCGCACCCGTACACGCCATCCTGTCTTTATGCAGTAAAAGCCTTTACTCAACAAGTCATCACTTCTAAAACAATGGAATGCTCTGTTTTCCACTCTACATAAAGCAAAAACGGCACTGTTTTCTAACATTACGTAAGTTCTGTTTGTTAGCTGGTTACTTTTAAAGTGACAGAGTCCAATGTATACATTCAACATGACCTTTTAAATGCAGGAAACAAATGAGATTCCTGCTGGTGAGTAGGAGGGGACAAGGTATAATTTGTATGAAAAAAGAAAT
Source organism: Peromyscus eremicus (assembly GCF_949786415.1). Taxonomy (NCBI): domain Eukaryota; kingdom Metazoa; phylum Chordata; class Mammalia; order Rodentia; family Cricetidae; genus Peromyscus; species Peromyscus eremicus. The sequence continues at coordinate 53,876,290 of NC_081430.1, read as the reverse complement.
CAAGAACTTTAGTGAGTTAGACACAGAAGCCAAGTAGTTTAAGTCAGAAATTCAAAGCTCAGGACTGCTCCCTATCACACCCGACCAGGAGCAAAGTGCCCTAACCCAGTTACCATCCTACTGGTAAAGATCTTTCAGATGAAAGCATCTTTCTAAGACCAAATCACATCACAACACTAGGAGCCAGTGTTCTTCATTTGGTCCTCACAATCTGAAAGAGCAGCTGAGCATCACCACCCTCTGAACAGGTCAGGACACACTGACAGAACACCTGAGGCCCTTCTCCATCACCACAAATAAATCTAGTTCCACCAACTTTTCTCAGTGGATCTATTTATCACTCTATCACCTCTGTGATTCAACTCTTGAACCCTGTTCAGATTTAGTCCAAAAGTCATCTACACAACAAGCCAATGGAATCTACTCTTCTTTCTATGTGCAATTTGCGAAAGGTAGCACTAAGGAGTCTGAAAGTCCAGATTTGTCAACACCTATCACTGAAGACAACAAGAGTCTAAAATGTACCATTAGCCTTGGTTATATTCTGGATAACTGCCTCTCAAAAGCCCTGAGGTACCTACCGGCTTGGGCACCAGTCTATGGCAATGCTGAGAGGTGCTGAGACCATTAGGAGGTGGGATCTAAAAAAGGTCACTGAAAGTGTGCCCTTAAAACTGATACTGTCGCCGGGCGGTGGTGGCACACACCTTTAATCCCAGCACTCGGGAGGCAGAGACAGGCGGATCTCTGTGAGATCGAGGCCAGCCTGATCTACAGAGTGAGTTCCAGGACAGGCTCCAAAGCTACACAGAGAAACCTTGTCTCAAAAAACAAAACAAAACAAAACAAAGTGATACTGTCCCCCTCTGCAACCCACGGAACCAGGGAGGCTATATAGCAAGGGGATGACTGTGGCTTATAATAAGTTTTGGTTTTACTCAATTACTGGGCAAACCTCAATGAAACACTTCACAATTAGGATAAGAATTTATACTGTATCAAGCTGATAATAGAAAAATAAATTTTAAAAGGGGAGGGGAGTGATACTGTCCCCCTCCCTGTTTTTCTCTGTTCCCTGAACACTAGGAGATGAGTAACTTCCTCCATCACACACTCTTGCCATGATGTTCTTCTCTGCCATGACCCCAAAGCAAGAGGCCAACCAACAATGAGCTAGCACCTCTGTGAGCCAAAGTAACCTTTCCTTCCTGTAAATTGAGTATTCTATCCCCATGACAGAAAGCTAACACACTCCTAGGAAGTACTACAGATTAACAACATTATGAAACACCCCTCTCTTAGCTTTCTAGTGGACCTCTGTCACACAAAGTGGTAAATCAAGAGTCATGGTTATCCCTGGTCCTCCTTCACATGGCCCAAAAAGACTTCTCTTAGTATCATTTCCTGCTCAAACTTCCACCTAGTCAGCTGTTTCTACTCACCAACTAACCTCCAACCTTAAACTGCATCTCCTTCACTCCTCACTCCAGAGTACCCAGTTCCTAACTGAGACATGACTTTGCTCTACACATAGTCCCATTTTTGTCAAGACTCGGGCCATTTTCTACCTACATACATCTGTATGCACATTTACTTAACTGCTCATTCATTTCCTCCCATCTTCATTTTGATATTCAGTTTATGATCTATGGCCAACTGACTGTTTTGCAAAGATTTTAAAAAGCCATTCTGTGGAGAAAGAGGAGTGTTCAACAGATGGTTTGGGAGTAAGTGGACATCCACAGATGAAGCAAAAAGAACCAAGATTTAAACTTCACATCATGTACAAAACACTAGCTCCAAACAGATGACAGAAACGAGAAACAAGAACATAAAATTGTGAAACACCTAGAAAAAATACACGAACATCCTCCCGATCACGGGCTAAGCACAGAATTCTGACCCCCAAGGGCACACTCCACAAAGTAATGAACTATACCTCTTCAAAGGGAGGTATGAGCTGTGAAAGACACTGTAGGAGAACGCAAAGACAAGCCCAGGAACTGAAAGAATATACTCACAAGCCCTGCATTTGGCAAAGATGGATCTAGAACATATTTTAAAAGCTCTAAGAAAACAAACAATCCAATTATAAAGTGGGCAGAAGACTTGAGGAGTCAAGTCCTCAGAGAAGAGGTGAGAGGCAAATGAGCACAGGGGAAGATCAGCCTTCGGGAAATGCAAATGGGAGTGAGAGCCGGATCTCTACAGCGATGGCAGGACTACGAGACAGTGCGGTTACACTGGCAAAGTTTGGCAATGCCTTAAGCTGAGCACACACCACAGCACCCGACAGTTACTCCTGGGCATTTATCCTAGAAAAAAATGGAAGCTTTACACTCACACAGAAACCTGAAAATGAACACTCATAGCAGCTTTATTTACAATTACCACACCCTTCAATGGCTACATAAAATGACAGCTATATAATGGATAAGCAATTACTAAAACTAGCAAACTGACTAGTAAGTAACTCATTCAAATTTCAGCTTTCATACTGTGTTTCTACACTTCATCGTGTTCAAACATACACATAATAACCACCGCAACTGAAACACAGGACTGTCCCTTCATCCAAAGAAACAGCCCTAACCTAAGCAAATACTAGCCTGCCTTCCATTTCTACACTATTGTCATTGAGAATGCTACAAAAAACAGCATTGGCTGGCCACTTTCTAATTCTGAGTGCCTACACATTTGGAGGATGGAAGCTGCTGCTCCTTTGAAAAGACTAGGACAGTGGAGCCAGGAGATGGCTCGGCCGGTAGGTGAGTTCAATCCCCAGGACCCACGTGGTACAGGGAAAGAATCAGCTCCCACAAGCTGTACCCTGACCTCGACATGTAGACCCATACTCACATAATAAATATCAACGTAAAAACCCCAAGGTTGTTGCCCTTTTGTTTCATCTAAGGTTCTTAAGGAAAACTTCCAAGAAACCAAAACCTCACTCTGTCTCTTTTAGGTGAACAAGGGTAACTGTCAATGTGTGCTGAGAGCTGCTCACAGCTGAGTGTTCAAATGTGATCACAGTCTCAAACTGAGCATGTCCGTGGATGCACCGCCTGCATACACGGCATCTTCCCTGTCATGATGAGCAAGCTTCCCTCACATGAAAGCCTTTGCTTTATTTGGGGAGAATGCGGCTTTGCAAACTGACTGCAGTGCACTGCTCCTTGCACAGAAGCCTCTTTCCAGGCCTTTAGAATCTCCTGGCTGTGCTCATGATCCTGGCCTTCAGTCAGCTGTTTACACTTAGCACAAAGCCTGTGAGCTCCATGCAAACTGCTGTGTGCACCAACAGCTACTCCTTTTGTTGGTGCCTGGTGTTCCACTGTATGGCCATGCCACGGTTTTCTTCTCTGTCATCCTGAGGATAGGGGGTTCTTTCTGGTTTGGGGCTATTATAAAGTGTCTATGAGTATTAATGAAAAAGCTTTTGTACAAATGCAAGTTTTTATTTATCTAGGAAGATGTCCGAGAGTGCAACTGTGGGATCTTATGTTAAACCTATGTTTAAATTTTGAGAAACTGCCAAATTAACTTCAGAGTGTCTGTATATAGATATATTTTACAGACCCACTAGCAAGTTCTAAGAAGATAAACTTCCAAGTCATGAGTTCTGAAATATATTCTGTAGGCCTGAAAAAAAAATAAAACAAGGCTAAATCTCTTAAGTATTATAACCCGAATTCAGTTTTTACAAAACACAATTTAAAAGCTTTTCTGGTGTGTCTAAGGAGACTTTTTCTCATTACCTCTAGCAGAGAATTTGTAACTATAGAGAATCTGCCCGTTGGTGGCCACTGCCATATGAAACAAACTGCAGAGGCTGGGGGGCACTGACGTCTACAGCAAAAATACTAACACTCAGTACCCTGAGACAGGCCCACATGCAGCAAGACAGAGTAAGGGCCAAAAGATGGGACTCGTTCAGCACATACTTGGTAAAATAACTTGAGAAATGCAACCTCAAGTAAAGCTGTCATTGTTCTGGTTATAACACTTCAAACTCCATATTTTTTAATCTTATGTAAAATTGAGTTATATAATGTGGTCTCTCTGAGGTTCTTAAAAGAAGCTAAGTCTAGAGATGTAGCTGCTCACCCACCAACAGCAGCCAGCCAGCTGATTCACTGAGAAATCTGATGCACAGACAGCAACTATAAGGTCCTCGTTTTTAGTCCCATTCTGTTCCTGATACTGAGCTATGTAAGGTGCACTTTCTTCCAGTGTCAGTGTGATAGCTGCTTTAAAAGTACATGGCGGAGCATTCGGAAATTTCAAACTAACTACTCTGCCATTTAATTATGACTTCCATTTAGTGTTTCTACTTAATGCATGTGGCTTACTGATATATTCATTTTCATATACATGTTTAGTACTACTCTAAATATATGTCCATCTCAATTTTTAAATCCTGGAGCACAGGTTCCCATCCTTTGGACTAGACACCCACAGAAAGACAGGAGTTGATGCAGACTCATCAAAATGCAGTCACCAGCCACCTAACAGCCTGTCAGTCAATGACTGAGTGCAGAGAAGTCCCATAAAATGATGTCACCCAGTGACACTGATGGCAGTCAATCTGTGTAAGTGTACTGTGATGTCTGCAGTTAATTCATGTAAGCATACTCTGTAATGTCTGCAGTCAACTTGTACAGGCATACCTTCTTGTTGTTGTTGATTTTGAGATAGGGCCTCACTATGTAGCTCTAGCTGGTCTGGAACTATGTAGATCAGGTTGGCTCGAACTCACAGAGATCTACCTGCCTCTGCCTCCCTGGTGCTGGGATTAAAGGCTTATAAGGATACTCTTACAGTTCCACACAGTCCATCTGTATAAGCATACTTTTAAAGTTCCACAGAGTCCGTCTGTATAAGCATACTGAGATAGCCACACAGTCCATCTGCATAAACATACTGGGACAGCCACACACAGAAATCGGTCCTTTTTTCAAATCAAATCCTATTCATAGCATGTCTATTACAGATGTCTTTAAGGGGGGAGGGGGAGTCAAAGGTTAAATCTTTTGTCTTTTCTAGACATCTGGGACATTCATTTATCATTACTTCATGTTAGTTCTCAAAGTTAAGAAAAGCTGGCCTATTTCCTGTAAGAAATTTAATTTTAGGGCCTGTCAACATTTTAAATGCACTGCTGTTATTTTTAAAATATACACATGCATACTTGAATAAGACTCAGCATAAGCTTTCCATATAACCATTCCCTGGGCACTAGATAACTTATTAGATGCCAGGCTCCCTACTTAACACATCAACTCCATCATCTCATTTGTTTAACAAATAGACTCTCATCATTTCTGCAATGCCAAGCATACGCAGCAGCCATTACGGTTATCAAAGTGATTTCTGTACTGGATACTAGCGCTGTACCGAATCACTAATGCCTAACACACACTTGTTATCCAACTCAACCCATATTCCTGTGTTAGCACAGACACCGTCAGCAAAGCTGAGTCGCACTGACTGCCATCTGTGGCACAACATGAAAAGCCATCATAAAGTGATGTCAACTTGCATTCCTTTCTACAGGTAGATGAGCATTATCTTAACTGACCAGAAATTTAATTCCCATCACAATTGTAAATTAAATCTGCTCAAACATCTCACAAAAAGGTGAGATGCCTCTCTCTCTTTTCTTTTTCTTTTTTTTTTTTCTTTCTTTTTTTTTTTTTTGGTTTTTCAAGACAAGGTTTCTCTGTGTAGTTCTGGCGCCTTTCCTGGAACTCACTCTGTAACCCAGGTTGGCCTCAAACTCACAAAGATCCGCCTGCCTCTGCCTCCCAGTGCTGGGATTAAAGGCGTGTGCCACCACCGCCCTGTGAGACGCCTTTCTCTTGAACTCTTAAAAATAAGTGCTGTTCTACATTTTTTTTTTTTACTGTTTTGAATTCCAGACTTAACAGATGGGCAATTCCAGTTTAAAAAAAAAAAAAAGGGAGAGAGAGTGAAAGAGAGAGGAAAGAATTAATTAATGAAGAAGCTCCTCAACGATCCCAAGTTTAACCACCACCTTCCCAATAGCAAAACCGTCTTTGCAAATTGTTCCAAGATCACTGGGGTAGGGAAAAGAAGAATCCATACATACATAAAGAATGGATGACTTCAAAGACAACAGAAAAAAAAAAAAAAAAAAAACGGTTAACCTCCTCAGGACTCTAGTGTGTCGGTCTCTCTCCCCATCTCTCAAAAGACTCTGGAGCAGTTTTACACCTGAGGCTATTTGGACTGGAAACAGTCTAAAACAAACTTTGACGCTGGAGTTTGCCTTTGAAGACGCTGCACCGGGAAACAGGGCACCTGCGGCGGAGACCACAGAAGCAGAGACAGGAAGGAGGCGAGAAGCCGGCGGCCCGCGGGGTGCACCCCGAGGCCTCACCGCACCGCTGCTAAGGAAGGGGCAGGCTCAGCCCAGGCCCAGGTCCCTGTCATCCCTGGTCCGCCACCCTGGCCCGAGCCCCGTTTCGGGCGTCCTTCTAGAACCAGGCTTCCGGCAGCTCCGCGAGCAGGCTAAGAAGCGAGGGTTCCCGGGCAGGCCCGACCCAGCCGCGGCGCCGCCCGAGGCCTGGAGGAGCAGGTGCGGCTCTGAAGCGACACCGTAACCACCGTCCCGCCGCCACCCCGCAGCTCCCTACCCAGAGTTGCCAACCCGCGGTCCACAGCGTAGTACGAACTTCCCGCCGCTTTCCTCGACTCGCAACTTGTCTACGGCGCTGTCCCCGCCACACCGCGCAATACTGAGCATTCCCATTGGCTGAGAGCAGCAGAAGAGGCGGGGCAAGGGGAAGGCCACGCTTCCGGGCCACCACTGAGGGCACGCCGGGAGTTGTGGTCCTTACTCCAATTCCCATTCCCGCTCCATGCTGGGAATTGTAGTCTTTGAGCCGCGGAGACGGGAGGGGCGGGGGCGGGGACGGGGTTGGGGGAGGTTGGAGGGAGGGGGGTCTTAAGAGCCCGAGGGCTTCTGGGAAATGTGGTTTAAGATTGCTGTCTTAAAATACTGTGGCTGTCAAAGCCAAAATAAGGCGGGTGGTGGTGGTGGTGGCTGCGGTGCACGCCTTTAATCCCAGCACTCGGGAGGCAGAGCCAGGCGGATCTCTGTGAGTTCGAAGCCAGCCTGGTCTACAGAACTAGATCCAGGACAGGCACCAAAACTACACACAGAAACCCTGTCTCGAAAAACCAAAAGAAAAGAAAAAAAAAAAAAAAAAGCTGAAATAAATATTACCAGAGCTCAATGAAGCTTGATTTATTCAACGTGTAGACAAAGAAACATTTCAAATTTCGAGGAGCAGGAAACATAGGCTTCAAGCCTCAATTTGGATCTGAGTCTTCTAAAGCCCTGGGAAAGGCTTTGGTTTTGGGTGGTGTTATTATTGTTACTGCTATTGTTTTACCAATTTAAGATAGGGGGTGGGCTTTTTGTTTGTTTGTTTTCTTTTTTTTTTTTTTTCCTTTCAGACAGGGTCTCACTATCCAACCCTAGCTGTCTGGAACTTATTAAGTAGACCAGTCTGTCCTGGAACTCACAGAGATCCACCTGCCTCAGTCTCCCAAGTGCTGAGTTAAAAGTGTATGCCACCACACCGGACCTGTGTTGTTTTCTTAAAGTGGACCCTAAAAGAAAATTGTATGCGCTTTAGCCCCCACAAAATCTGAGTCGCTGCCCAGTGGGCAGTGGAGCATTGCTCTTCACGTCTTGAATTCGCTGCCCCAGGTACACCCACCCACCTACTCCAGCTTCTTCCCTATCTTGCCTCCTGCCCCGTGGAGCGGACCCATAAAAGAATTGCATTGCCCCATGGAGCGGACCCATAAAAGAATTGCATTGCATGTCTCACTGTTCCCAGGCTTCTGTTGAGTTTGATCCGTGGGGGACCTTGAGAACTGAAAGAAGAAAAAATATGTCAGCTAAAGAAGGTGATGTTTCTTCTGATTTCTCCCCAACAAGAACACACCCAGGCCGAGAAGTCCCTTAGCTGAAGGTCACTGCTCCCTGGACCTCCCACAAGTATGCATTGAAAGCAGACCTCTGTGATTGTGTCAGGGCTGGAACTGATAACATAATGGCTGCCTCGGAGCCACAAGTTACTGCTCCATCCTGTGTAGCTCCAACCCCACACCTTTCTCAACAGCCTCACCAAATACAAACCCTTCTCCACAAATCCTCTAGTAGCATCTGCTGTATACACCCTGATGGAAATGCAGGCACAAGGTGAGCTCTTGATGAATATTTGTCAGCAAAGAGGTCTCAAGATTCACACATCTCATGAGTGTGAAGTCCCACAGCAAGGCTCTGTGGTCAGAAGGCTCTGAGTGAAAGACATTCTGCACGTACAAACACGTACACACATCCGTGCTTGGAATGGGATTTTTACTTGTTACAGTGTGATCTTTTTCCCCTAACCTCACCACAGACATGCAGAAAAAAGGGCCCTGCTTCCACACCGGCCTGACAATTGGCTGACCTTCAAGCACAGTTAAGTCAGCAACAGTACATGGTCTGTTCCGAGGTGGGAACAGCTCACAGTTCTGGCACTTTGTCGATGGCTCTCAGTTAAGGGCTTCTTTGCTGCGGCTATGTCCCAAGGCTGTTGCCAACACCTCCAACACCACCCACACGTGCTGAGAAGTCCTGCCAGTGCAGAGCGTGGCAGGAGACCAGTCCAAGCAGCCGTCATTGTGACAGCATGTCTGAAATGCCACCAGTTAGGGTGCGACTCCTGGGACATAGGAGATCTTCAGCACATTCTAGTTGATAGGTTGGTGTGAAAGCCAGGAATGGACAGACCAGCGATCGGTCACAACCTGCTGCTGAGCTCTTGAAACTAAGAGTTGAGCTCGGGAGGAAAGGCTTGAGAGTAAAAGCCTGCCATGTATTCTGAAATACCTCTACAGCTGGGCCTGCTGGCAAACTCCTTTAATTCCAGCACTCCTGAAACAGAGGGAGATGAATCTCTGTGAGTTCGAGGCCAGTCTGGTCTACATAGTGAATTCCAGGACAGCCAGAGCCATGTAGTGAGACCCTGCCTCAAAAAAATCAAAACAAAACAAAAAAAATCAATCTCTACAATCCTAACAAATATTTTCAAACATTTACTGTGAACCAGGGGTTAGAGTATCCACAAAAGATGCTCTTGTACTATAATTAAAACCTAAGGAAGCCCTAGGCATACATTTTTACCTAAGGAATTCATGTTCCCTGAATCTGCTTTTGAATGCTCTTGTCTCCACCACTTTATACACGGCCTCAGAACACAGAGGCAATTCCTATAAAGCAATCCTTTCAGCCTGGTGATAGAGATGTGAACAGAACAGGGTCATATCTAAGTCATGAGGGGCCATCGAGGATCAAGCAGGTGACTCATAGGAAGGTTAGGAGGTAAAAACAACAGGTTTTCGGTGAGGAAGACTAACTACAATTTGGTGTGTAGAATCTGCATTGGCTTGCCCCGGAGCCAGGCCCCAGGCTGCCCCTTTCAGTTCTGAGAGTCACTGGAGTCCTGGTACCCTATACAGAGACATGAAGAAGTCCACAGCAGGAGACACTTTGGGGGAAGAGTGGAGGTGGGTGGTGCTTTCCCTCATGGTGGAAACTCCATTTGGGAAACCCAAGCAACCAAGAGAGTCATTAGGAAGAAACCTGCCCTGGCAGGCTGCCGCCGGGTGCTGGCTCCACCCAAGAGTTAGTTCTGGAGTTCTTGTCCTTGTTTTTATCTGTGGAGTGGGAACAGTCATCCTAGGCTAACTAGCAATTTGCCTCTCCCAGACCCATGGGAGAAAATGAGGTTAAGCTTGAGAAGGGCTTTGATCCCTCTGGAACAAAGCCACTGGGTGCCCTTGTTAATTACAGTAACCCAGGGAAATACTGCCTCTGGTAAGGAGGGGAAAGAAAGGAGTGAGGAACAGAATATGTAGAAGCCTCCAGCCCCGGTTTGTACTTACCCAGGCCCTTGCCTTTTGAGTGTCTCCTCTTTGTCAGGTATAGTGTCCCAGTACATTTAAGACCTAGTGGGAGAGCCAGGTACATGCACAAGCTCCAATAAACAGGAGGTTACTAAAATCTATTACTTCCTGAGAAAATGAGCTCATAATCCTGCAAGGCTGATGAGACAGGACCCCAGTGTCTAGATAAGCAGACAAAGCTCCAGAGCCACCATGATGGTTAATCTCGGTTGTCTACTTGAGAAGATCTAGAATCTCCTGGGAGGGGGGCCTCGGGACAAGGATCGCCTTGATTATCTCTACTGAGGTAGGAAGACCCATCCACAGTGGGCGGCACCATTCCCTGGCTGGGATCCTGGCCTGTGTAAATGGGGAAAGGAGCTGAGCAGCAGCACACATTCATTGCTCCCTGCTTCCTGATTGTGGATCTGATGTGAACAGCTGCTTCCAGCTTTAAGGCCTCCTTTCCCCACCTAGAGGGACTTGAGTGTGAACTATGAGTCAGAATAAACCTTTTCTGATTCAAGTTTCCTTTGTCAGGGTATTTGATCACAGCAACAGAAGTAACTAAGATGATCGCGAGCTGCCCTTGGTCTGTTCAAGGACACTGTGAGGGCTAAAGTTATGTTTTACGTTTAAAGGACCATGCTTAAGAGATCTATGAAAGAAAAATGCCTCTAACCTGTAAAACCCGTTTGCTCAAGGGCAACTTCCAGGAATGCTGGGGGCTGTTATTTACGTAAAGTAACAAACCACATGTTTTCACTTCTGTAAACAAGCTTGGTAGCCCCAAGAGCAGGATGTCTTTGATCACAGATAGGCAGGAGGTACCTAGGCAGGAAGTACATCAGGATGTATACTTCCCCCTGGTTGGACGAAAGCAGTAGTACATAGCCTTGTGGGTTTTTCTTCATGCGCCTCTAACTAATGTAATTTGGTGCCGTACTCTGGGAATCCCAGGTATGGGCCTGGCCAGTGTCCGTCGTCCTAGCTAGTATTTAATTGTCTTGGTTAAGGTTTCTATTGCTGTGAAAAGACCATGACTACTCAACTCTTATAAGGGAACATTTAACTGGGGCTTGTTTCAGAAGTTCAGTCCACTATCATCCTGGTGGGGAGCATGGCGGCATGCAGGCAGACATGGTGCTGGCTACATCTTGATCAGAAGGCAACAGGAAGTGTCTGTGACGCTGAGTGAAGCTTAAGCAAAAGAGACTTCAAAGCCCACCCCCACAGTGGCACACCACCTTCAACAAGGCCACACTTCCCAAAAGTGCCACTCCCCATGAGCCTATGGGAGCAATGACATTTAAACTACCATATTAAGGGGAAGAAAGATGGCTCAGTGGTTAAGAGCACTGACTTATGTTCCAGAAGACCCAGGTTCAATTCCCAGGCCATCTGGTGTTGGATCACGTCAGGATTAAAATAAACAAACAAATAAATAAATAAACTACTACCACATTAATAAAGCTTGCTTCAAGTTAGGCTCAAAAATTGTGGTTGTGGCCTTAATCTCACCTGGTGTGGATTAACACCACCCTACTGAGCTGACTTTTCCAAAATCCTTTCAGATGTGGGTTACACCTTCCAATGTTGGAAAACATAATGAGGTCAGAGCTACTCTGGATTGTGTGGACATCCACAGCACCAGCCAATACCTGCTAGCCCAGCCCATCAGTGATGTTAGTGTTACTTAACTCCCCATGTTAAGTTCCTTTGTCCTTAAAATATCTATCATGATTTCTACGTCCCATGGTCAACTTTGCTACTGGAGAGAAGCTGGCCCCACAAACTTCGTTACAGGAGAGAAGCTGGCCCCACAAATGCAATCTCTCACCAATTACTTTTCCAATCTTAATTATGTTATTTAATTAATTAATATTAACTTCATTTGTTTATTTGTGTGAGTTTGAGCGCATGCCACAGGGCACATGGGGGTCAAAGAATAGTCTGCAGGAGTCGATTCTCTCTTTCCATCATGTGGGTCTCTGGGATCAAACTCAAATTTTCAGGCTTGGCAACAAGGGCCTTTACCCACTGAGCCATGTCACGTGCCTCTCTCATCAGTCCTAAGACGTATGCTCTTCACATTTTTAACCTCTGAAATTGGGAGGCTTCTTGTAATCTGTGCCTATTGCAATCAACATCTTATTTCTCGATTAAGTAGTGTATAGGATAAAGTAGAATTTTATATATGATGAGGTCTTAGATCTCATGAAATGCTAAGGTGTCTGCTACTTCATTTTCCTCTTTGGAAATGTTCTCTGGGGCATTTTGACTCTTCATTCTATTACCCACACAATGCCTCAGATCTTACACTCCCTGATTCTTACTCAGGTGGACCTTTCCTCCTGCTTCATGTTGTTTTGAAGGCCAAGACCAACCGGTCCAGAAAGAGAGAATTAGAATGCTGATGGGAGCCAGTGTGAGTCTATGAATAAGGAAGTGTTCAGGATGGACCCCTCCTCTGTTACTTATATAAATGATTAACTTCACCAAACCTGCCACCTTGCCCCCACCCACCCCATCCTCATCTATCACATCAGCTAATGAGAGCACATATGTAAAATTCTTGACCTGATGGATAGGAAAAAGCAGATACCCCTAGACACCCCTTCCGCTCAACCCTCTTAATTCCTCCTTCTGAGCAGTGTGGGTTCCTTTTCTCTCATCACTCCATCTCTAGAACCAAGCTACAAGCAGCTGTCAGTATGTGTCCTTCACAGCTAGTCTGGGGTCATATACAGACGCATGCTCACATCCAGCTGCCAAGCTACAAACTGGGAAGGAAAGGCGAGCTTGTTCAAAAACAAAAGCAAATTGTCGCTTTTCTTTTTGCAACCATCCAATCCTTGTCGTGTTTTGATTTCAGAGCTGCTCCAAGATTCTGAGACAAAAGACACTATATATAAGCATGATTGTAGGACTCAAGGGGACTCTGAGCAAAACAAAGTCCTTTTATTACCGGAGAATTGGAGAGACTTGTTGCTAAATATAGTTACTCCATGGAAATTCATTTTTTTTTACCCATCACCACCACCACCTAGACCCTATCAGTAATCTGTTCAGAATGTTTCTATATGATTTTGTAGCCAATAGGCACAGGATGTGGTCATAAATACCACATGGAGTCTTTGCAGTTCTTTGGGGGGGAGGCACCATTCCTGGTCCATCTTACCATTATGGAAAATGAGTCTTGGGGATTTGTGCCACTTACCCAAAGCCACAGAGGCAGGATTTGAGCTGTCTATATAATATCAATAATGAGTGTCTTCCTTTATGTCGAAGGGAACATAGAGTGGCATCACAAATAAGGGAGAATGCTCCCTGATCTTCAGGTAGCAGTCATCTGGCCACCAAGGCAAGTGTCAAGTCCGTGGTCCAACAGTGACTCTTTCGGTGGTTCAGGGGTGGGGACATCTTGGCTGACCAGGGTTCTCTGAGAGTTCAGGGCTCGGGGTTCTACTTGGCTCATATGAACCAGGGTGTCCCTCCTCATTTCTCTAAGATACACGCCAACCCTGTGGCTTCCTCGAAGTTCAGTAAGAAGGGCATCCCAGCTGGAAGCCCCAGAGAAAGAAGGCCATAAGAGAAAATACAGGGATAACACTTCTCAGCTTTGAAATTTGGAAACACACTATCATCTTTTTTAATTACTCTTCGATGATGTCATACTTTTGAAACTCTCAGCAGAAGTGAAAGACTTTCTTAAGCTTGTATGGTAAAGGGCTATCTTTGTGTACTTCCTATTGTTGTGATAAAGACAGTGACCAAAAACAGCTCAGGGAGGAAAGGGTTCATTTGGCTAACACTTCCATGTCACAGTCCATCATTGCCGGAACTCAGGGCAGGAACTCAAACAGGAACTGGGAGGCAGGAACTGAAGCAGAGACTTTGGAGGAGTGCTGCTTACTGCCTTGCTCAGCCTGCTTTCTTACATACCCCAGGACCACCTGCCCAGGGACGGCATCACCCACATGAGCTGGTTCCTCCCACATCAATCTTCAATCCAGAAAATTCCCAGAGACTTGCCTCCAGGCCAGCCTGATGGGAGCATTTTCCCAGCTCTTGTTGTGTCTTCCAAAATGACTCTAGCTTGTGTCAAGTTGACAAAACACCAACCAGGACAAGGGCAGAAGGTCAAGGCCCTGGAAGAAAGACTAGACTGTAGCAGGACTCCCAGGAGTCCACCGTCCAGGCCAAGACCAGGTTTCCTTGAAAATGAGGACAGGCTGGGAAAGAGGGAAGAAAAGCATGGCAGTGCTGAGGAGTCCCCAGAAAGGGCCAGGAGTGTGAGCTCTCCCCTCCCCCATATCCAGAGCAAGTCCCAGTGGTAGAGAGAGAAGCCCGACTGGAACATATCAACGTGTCTCAGAGATCGAGGTCTCTGTCTCAGCCTGTCTCCTAGACTCCAGGTCACTTGCTGGTCTTCCAGCACCAATTCTGTAGTTTCTTAGACCCAATCATGTCCTTTTTCTCCAAAGTCATGTGCCGAGGTCTGTTGTTGTTTGTTTTTCGCTCTTTTGGGGGCCCGCCACCCACCTCCCCAATAAATCACACATGAAGGTTTATTCTTAATTATGAATGTCCAGCCTTAGCTTGGCTTGTTTCTTGCCAGCTTTCCTTAACTTCCTTTAAATTCGACTGTCTACCTTTTGCCTTTGGGTTTTTCCTTCTCTGTTTCTGTATACCTTTCTTTGTTTCTTACTCTGTGGCTTGCTGGGTAGCTGGGTGGCTGGCCCCTGTGTTCTCCTCCTTCTCTGGGTACTTCTTTTCTTTCCTCCCAGATTTCTCCTTCTATTTTGTCCTCTCTTCCTGCCAGCCCCACCTATTTCTCTCTCCTGCCTCACTATTGGCCGTTCAGCTCTTTATTAGACCATCAGGTGTTTTAGACAGGCACAGTAACACAGCTTCACAGAGCTAAACAAATGCAGCATAAACAAAAGTAACACACCTTAAAGTAATATTCTACTACAGAGGTCCTGACCCCCAGGACCTCAGAGTGGCAGTGTTTAGAGGCGGAGCCTTCGAAGAGGTGACTGGGTTAAGATGAGGTCTGATGTCTTTATGTGAAGAGGAGAGAGCAGAACAGAGACCCACACGGAGGGAAGACCACACTGAAGCCATGGAGAAGACACCATTGGTAAGTTAAAGAAAGAGCAACCCAGCCAACAACTTAATCTTGAACTTCTGCTTCCAGTCCTGTGCGGAAATGGGTCCCCACTGTTTATGCCGCATGGCCTGGGATATTTTATAATGACCGTCCTGTCAAACTAATGAATATGTGACTCAGAGTCACAGAGCCTCCTGGGCCTGCCAGGAGGCTGTGTCTGTGGCCCCAGGAGCTGTTCCCCCACCTCTCTCAGCTCAGCAGTCCATCTCTCCCTCACATCAATGTCTCCTAGCAACCCATTTGTGACCCAGGTCAGGGATCCTTTCATCTTCACTTGGGATGGAAGGAGCATTCATGAAGCCAGAAATGTGAACTGAGGGAGACATGGGCACACCTCTACTTCAGACAGCTAAGCACACTGACAGAATTCCTAGGAAAACATCGAAAAGGTCAGGAATGAAAGTGTTGGACTTACACAGCACATGAGGACTGTGGAAGACATTGACTTACTATCTTCACGATCATCCCAGAAAGACAGTATGATTAGTAGAGCCTCCCAGGGAAGAAACAGGGTTGACCTGAGGTTCTGGTAAGGGCTTGGTGTGGTTCACTATTCCAAGGTTCAATGGTCACCAGGGTTAAAAGATGGCGAAGGCCAAGCACAGAAGTAGATGTCTTTGATCCCAGCATTTGGAGAGCTGAAGCAGTAAGATCTCAAGTTCAAGGCCAGAATAGGCAATAGAGTGAGCCAGTGGAGAGAGAGCAAGAAAGCATTTTAAGCAGCGAGTCTAGTGGTAGACCCTTGGGTCGTTGGCACTGTCCTTAGAATCAACTGGTGAGATTTGCATTCTTCCCACTGGTGTCTACCTCACAGCACTGTCTGTCACGGGCTGATGTGGCCTTGGCGCCCACCCGAGTACCATGCTGCTTGCCCTGGTGGGCTCCTAGACAGAGGGCTGACAAGCTTCATTTCTGTTCAAGTTACCCAGCTGTAGGTATTCCACTCAAAGAACAGAAAATGGACAAATACAGCTGGTTAGTGACAGTGTCAGGTTTTTATAGCCTCGACTGTGTGCCTCTAACGTCGCGATAACACCACATTGCCTCCTTAGACAGGATAAGTGGCCACTTCCCCTCTCTCTGCACAAATGTCCCTTGCCTGATACCTGGAGAGAGGAAGAATAATCAGCAAGCTGATAAAGTCTACTCACGTCACACAAATAAGCCGATTGGTATTTTGCCTCTCACAGGTGTGTCTTGATTGCAGACCATTAGTGACCATTAATAAAAAGAAACCTGGGCTGCAATTGACGCGTACGTTTGAATTTCCCGAGGCTTGCATTTCACACCGGGGAGCTGAGCTCAGCCAGTATTTTCACACTCTAACACCTGCAGCAGAAACCTAAAGCATGATTTAACAAAGGTAACATTTTTTTTCACTGGAAATTTAAATATAAATCCAAGGATAATTTGTGAACATGATCACTGTTGGCCCTAGGTCACCACAGAGATAAGCCCCAAAGGTCTTGGAAATCAGTTAAGCTGCCTAGGGAGGCTCTGGGCATATTGCAGAACCCTTCGGTGCCTTCCCTGGTTCACCCTAAAGTTTATTCATTCACTATTAAACAAACACTGGCTGAGCACCAATGTAGCCTTGCTTCAGGCTCTCAGGATAGGGATGAATGAGACCAGACTGACGCCTGAGGAGTGAATGGACATAAACTGACAGGCAGTTACAGAGCAGCGCATGGCCACATCATGAAGGGTTGATGCTCCCACATTCCAGTTTCCATGAGGAAAATTCCTTCCCAGCCAACAGGGGAAGCTATCAGAAAGGAATTCCAGCTCCTTTTCCACAAACCTCTCTGAGAAAGAACTCAACAACGAGTTCTCTCTCCCTCCCTCCCTCCCTCTCTCATCATATTACACTCTTCCTCATGTAAGATGAGGTAGATGAGGGGAGGGGAGGGGAGATGGGGGGAGAGGAGGGGAGGGGAAGGGAGGGGAGGGGAAGGCAGGGAAGTGGAGGGGAGGGGAGGAAGAGAAGATGAGGGGAGGGAAGTAGAGGTGAGGGGAGAGAAGATGAGGGGAGGGGAGGGGAGGGGAGGGGAGGGGGGCCTTATGAGCTAGCATTAGGCCACTATGGACTGTCTGAAAATACATCAGAGAGATGAAGCGCTGAGGAGATGGCTCAATTGGTAAAGCAAGTGCTGCACAAGCTTGAGGACCTAGGTTCAAGCCTGAGATCCCACATGAAAATGCTGGGCATGGAGGGGTGAGCTTGCAGTTCCACACTGAAGAGGCCAAGCCAGGACAGCTTCTGGGAGTGACTGGCCAGGCCGCAGAGTCTCACTAGCACACTTCAGGCCACCAAGAGAACCTTACGGAAGGAGGTGAAGGAGGTGGACAGCATCCTGAAGATGACACTGAAAACTGTCTTCCAGTCTCTACAGCACCCAATTAAAAACTCATTAATTAATTGAAATAAAAAAAGCTCGAGCGAAAAGGAAGATGATGCTAACTGCCGGCACCCGCCTTGGAGCCCGAGAGGCCCATGGAGGCTGTGAGGGGTGATGTGGCAGGGACGAGGTGGCAGAAAAGGAGTCTGCAGGGCCTGCAGGAGCTCCAGAACAACTAAAAAGAAAGAAAAGGGCAAGTGTTAGGGGAAGACGCTTTTAACAAGTGGATTCATGAAATTGGAAAGAAAGATGGTGGAACTGAGCCACGGGCAGCAGCAGAGAATGACGAATCTGTGCCCTTCGCTGCAGCCCATTCAGCAGGCTGCAAGCACAAACGTTGTGCTCGATGAGCTGTGAGGAGATGTGCGGCTCCCAGGAACTCCCGCAGAAGCTGGTCAGTACTGAATAGGGCCCGTCCTAGGCCCACCAGCTGGCTCTGCGGCCTGTGCGGCTCGCTCTGCTGGGAGACGGAGACTGGGGGGCAGCAGCACTGCCCACAGCCTACAAGCACAACAGGCATGCCCCACGGCCGGCGCAGTGTGCAGCGGCCTGACGCTCCCAAGGAAACATGTCATTACTGAATAGGGCAGGTCAGCTGGCCCCCAACATGGGGTCACTGCAGCTGTACCCTGTGCCGCTTGACCTGCTGGAGACAGAGAGCGCAGAGCCACAGTGCTGCCCTAAGGCTACAAGGGCAGAGCCCAGGAGCCTCTGGGCAGCAGTCACTGAGGGTGGGGCCAGGAGATGATCGCACAGAGCCTGCCCCCGACACCCTGCCTAGCTGAAACATCACCCTGACTCCCCTGCAGCAGCAGGGTATCTGAGACAAGTCTCAGCAATGGTCCAGAATTTACGGTGCTTCCGAAACCAGAAACCTTGAACCAGACCAATGATTCGTTGCAACGAATATTTGCATGTAAAGCTGTTTGGGCAAATATATATATACCGTGTGACACACTGCAGTTTCCAGCGCCACTGTGACTAACGAATATGCAGTGGAGAGGTGGGAAAGATGGAGGAATGGAGTGGTGAGTGAGCAGTGGAGAGAGGCAGCCCGAGAGACAGGACTGTGGTGACAGGTGTATGAGAAGGCTGTAGTGGACAGGGAAACATGTCCTTGCTGAGTAGGCTGACAGGGTGGTGTGCAGCAGCCTGGAGCTTGCACACTAAAACTTGCACACACAAAGCCTAGACTCAGCTCCCAAACATGCTGCCCAGCTGCAGGATCACCCTGGTTCTGAGCAACAACGGGATGTCTAAGATGAAGAAGAGTTCATTTTCTAGATCGGACCTCCTTGAAAGACCTCTATTGTCCTTGTTGCCCCTGGAGGCCACATTGGTATACATGACCCACTGCCCCAGGCCTTGTTGAAGCCCAAGGTCCATGTGGATGTCTGTGGTCCTGCAGGACTACTGTGCTCTTCTAGGGAGTTGGAGGATAGAACTCTGACCACCAGCACAGCTGGAAAAGGGGGAGAAAGGGTGTATAACAGAATGGAGGGACTCATGGGGAGTGGCCTCCATATAGCCCCCCTGAAATCCTGGCACATTAATAAATCATACTTGTTGGAACAAGGTCTCCAGAGCCTGAACAGGGAAACAGCGGTTGGAAGGCTAGTGAACCGGCCCGGGGTGCCAGCCACTGCCCACTGCAGGGAACAAACCTGAAGTTTGTGTTAGAGCCTTTAAGAATCATCTGAGGTAGAGCTCAGTGGTAGGGAGCTAGCTCAGGGTGCTAACTTGCTGTGATAGAATGCCTGACCAAGAGTAATGTAGGAAGGACGGCTTACTCGGCTTCTAGGTCACAATTACAATCCATCGTGAGGCAAAGCCAGGGAGGGAACTCGAGGCAGGAACCCGGAGGCAGGAAGTGAAGCAGAATCCGTGGAGGGACAATGGTGACCGGCTTGTTCCTCGTAGCTCACTCAGCCTGCTTTCTTATACAACCCGGGACCACCTGCCCAGGGGTGGCACCACCCAAAATGGACTAGGCCCTCTCACATCAATGATTAACCAAGAAAACGCCCTACAAACCTGCCTATAGGCCAATCAAAAGAAGGCAATCAATCCTTCATTCAAGAGGCAGTTAAGGGGCTGGAGAGATGGCTCAGTGGTTAGGAGCACTGGCTGCACTTCCAGAGGTCCTGAGTTCAATTCCCAGCAACCACATGGTGGCTCACCGCCATCTATCTGATTCCCTCTTCTGTCACACAGGCACACGTGCAAATAGAGCACTCGCATACATAAATAAATAAATCTTAAAATAATAAAGAAGAGGCAGGTGAGGTTCCCCTTCCCAGATAATTCCAGCTTGTATCTAGTTAGTAAAACAAAAGAAAACAAACAAACAAAAACCACATTTAGCAGCCCTAGGTTCCATCCCTGGGACTGCAAAAAACAATATATATCTATATATGCAAACAAACACATTTCAGGCTGTCCACCGAAACGCAGGAGGAGGAAGAGGAAGAGAAACTCTGTCTACCACCTACAGAGCAGAACTCAGCGGTGTTCAGTAGCTCCTCTTTCTTCCAGGTAGGGTTAGGATTTGAAGCCTCTTGGTCTAGACCCGACGCCCACGCCCTCCACGTCTGTCACCCATGGCTGCTCTCAGCCAGCTGCATCCTTCTTCAACAACCTGTCACTGTCTTCAGACTCCACATGAACATGGCATGCGCAGTTGCCTGTCCCCTGTGCTAGACTTCACCCCAGGGCAGAGTTGCTTCGCGTGGCGTCTGGCACACAGTCCATACCAAGTGTCTCTTGAACGAAGAAATGCATCGTTTGGTATGGCTCACTTACTAAAGCCCGAGCGTGTATAATGTGCGTTATCTTCCCTATTAGTTAGAAACATATCATTAAAAACCCATTCCTGCCGAACGATTTCACCCTCCTCATGATCCCAGAGTGAATTGAATCACCGATAATCACTCCGTGTGTCGCCCGGTCTATTTGTACATATCTGTTACTGACTATTTTTAAGCACGATCTTGAGTAAGTGTGATATGAATGGCTTGGTATTTTGATTAATCAGCTCAGTAGGGGAAATTTCCATGGGTAATCAGACTGAACATCAAGATGGGGTGCATGCTGGGAGTGAACGGAGGGAGAAGAGAAAGAGGGAGAGAAGAGAGAGAGAGATAAGAAGCCCTCTGTAAATGGAAAGTCAGTCTGGGCCTGCCGCAGGACCCACCAGGCCATCACTTTGTTCTGAAGTTAGGCAACCCTTCTGGTCATTTCCCAGAGCCGTCTGGACAAATTACCTTGGACTCTGTGACCTTTCCTGGAAATGCTGCCACAGGTCTGGAGGAAATAAGATAGCAGCAGAGCTGTGTTCCCTGGGATGGCTAGAAGGGAGGAGCCTTCTCGCCTTCCCCAGCTTCTGGCAACTCCTGGCAGCTCTTGGCTTGGGGCCACTCTAATTTCTGCCTCTGTCTTCACATGACCATGTTCTCTGTGTGTCTTAGAGCGCCTCTGTTTTCGTCCCAGATCTGTAAGGGTACACCGTCAATCTAGGGTGCTCTCATAGCATGAACCCAGCAACATGCTTACCTTTCTATTAAAGCCTTGTGAACTGAGGTTCCCAGGGGGAAAGGCTGCATGTGCATTAGCATTCTCCAAGGCTCATTGGCTGATTAAAATGTCAATGATTGCAGAGCGTTGGAATGATGCGGATCCAGAGCCAAACTATCTTGGGCTTAGCTCCCTAAATATTAAGTATTGCTCAGCTTTGTGGCCTAACATCCTTGTGACCATCAGGTAAATCCTTTCAGAATGGACACACAGACACCCTAGATCCAGCAACCCAAAGGCTGGGGATGTCATCAGACAGCATCTGAGGCCTACAGCAGGAACTTCACTTTGCTGTGACCAGCCAACTTGATGTTCCCACCAATATATTTGAAAAGTGTCTTGGCTTATTTCTTTGTTACTATAAAAACTTCCTGAGGCTCTCACCACATTGTGTTAGGTCTCAAAGAGATTGGGATCAACGGGCTAAACTGAGGTGCCTATTTAACATATCAAAGAGGACTCTGGCCACCAGTCTCTCCCTGCTCCCAACCCTTCTCTTCCTCTCTCCTTAACTGCCCCCCACCACAGCCAAGTTCAGTCTGCTGGCCTGGTTCACTCTGGACTCTCCCAACGCCTCAGACTGTTCTGCCTCATGTCTACAATAAACCTTCTCCTCATACCTAGGAGCAGCCATGTCCTCATTTTTCATTCACATTGGAATATAGTATTGGGGTGACCTGCTTTGTGTTCCCAGGCCATGGTCACTCATAGGTGGCTCTAGAAAAAAAACATCTCTTATTCCCTCTGAGACGAGAACTGTTTTATTTTTTTGTGGCAGGGACGGTTGGTGTCAGTGCCATAATCCCCTCTAATGGGACTAAAGAAGGCCATAGCACAGTCTGCTTTCTGAGTTTCGGGATGCCACCGTGCACCCCTCCTGCAGTGACCTGCTTCCCCAAACTGGACTCTGCTCTGGCCTCAGCTCAGCACCGAGTGTCCTCATGACCTTCTACAATGGCCCCCAGGCTCTAAACAGGCAGCACAGGCCCCAGAAGTTTGAATCATCTGCACAAAGCCCTGTCCAAAGAACAGTCAAGGTTTGAATCCAGGTGTGTCCTCTACAAAGCTATGCATGCAGCCATCCCTCCCCGCCTGAATCAGCCTGCTATTATAGATAGAGCCCATGTGTACTCCAGACACATCTGTAAAAACACACGTTAGCACAACCTAACACAGGTTGTCTCAGCCTTTCCAGAAACCTAGACTGTAGGAGAGTATTAGAACATCTTCTAGAGCCAGAGAGAGCCAAAGGTATATGTGTGGGGAGGTGTAGCATGAACATTAAAGAGTCCTATTAAATAAAAACAAACCTGGAGCCAGGTATTGGGATGAATGCTGAAAGATCAGAGAAGCAGAACAAGCCACAGCCACCTCACCTTGCCAGTTCCTCAACTGGTCCTGTTTCCTCAGACTGGAAGCCTCTGAGTCCTCATCCAGAATGAATCTCAGCTGAACTGTGCTGTTCAAAAGCTTAAAAGCTTAACCAGGCTCTAGCTCCTTGTCCTCACACCTTAAATACCTTTCTGCTTCCTGCCATCACTTCCTGGGATTAAAGGCTCACTTCCTGGGATTAAAGGGATGAGTCACCATGCCTGGCTGTTTCCAGTGTGGTTTTAAACTGATGGATCTCTGCCTCCCAAGTGATAGGATTAAAAGCGTGTGTGCCACCATTTTCTGGCCTCTATGTCTAGTGGCTGTTCTGTTCTCTGACCCCAGATAAGTTTATTAGGGTGCACAATATTTTGAGGAACACAATATCACCACAGGGAGGGGCAAAAGGGAGTGTGTGTGTGTATGGGGGGGGGTGTTGTGTATGTGTGTGTTAGTGCATGTCTGTGTGAAGGCCAGAGGGCAACCTTGGGTGTCATAACTTAAAAGCTGTCCATCTGTGTTTTGAGACCATGTCTATCCCTGGCTTGGAGCTCATTGAGTGGGCTCGGCTGGCTGTCCAGTGAGCCAGGGATCCTCCTGTCTCTGCCTCCCCAGTGCAAGGATTACAAATGTATGCCACCAGGCCCCTCTCCCCTACCCCCACCCCACCCCCGCCACCCATGGATCAAGTACTTCACCCACCAGCTACCTTCCCAGCCCCCAGGAAGCTTTTATACAAAGGGAAACTTACAATCAGGAAGGTGGCATTCAGAGAGGTGAAATGGCTTGGCCAAGTGTACACAGAAAATCCGTGTAGGGGTCAGAAATCAGCCCGGAGCCCCGACTTTGCCGAAGGATACTTGGAAAAGATCAGCTAACTGAGGAGATGCTGGGCAGCCAAAGCAGGTTCAAAGAGCAAATCTGTGGCCAGGTTTTGTCAGGAGAATCCTTGGTTCCACCCTCCCAGAAAGGCCCCCCAAGCTGAGTAGTCCGGAGGAGAGTTGGAGAGCATGTGTTGGATTGAATCATCTCAAAAGTGCCAACACTCGCCATATGCTCTAGGACTTTCTCAGGCCTCACTTGCTCAATGTGGTGGTTTGAAAGCAGATGGCCCCCAAAGGGAGTGGCACTCTTAGGGGGTGTGGCCTCGTTGGAGTGTGTGTGGTCTTGTTGGAGGAAGTATGTTACTGTGGAGGTGAGCTTTGAGGTCTCATATATGCTCAAGCCATGCCCAATGAGACAGTTCACTTCCTGTTGCCTTTGGATCAAGATGTAGAATTCGCCGGGCGGTGGTGGCACACGCCTTTAATCCCAGCACTCGGGAGGCAGAGCCAGGCAGATCTCTGTGAGTTCGAGGCCAGCCTGGGCTACCAAGTGAGTCCCAGGAAAGGCGCAAAGCTACACAGAGAAACTCTGTCTTGAAAAACAAAACAAAACAAAACAAAACAAAAAAAAGATGTAGAATTCTCCAGCACCATGTCTGCCTACACACTGCCATATTCCCAGCTGCCATGCTCCCGCCATGATGAGAGTGGACTAAACCTCTGAAACTGTAAGCTGCCACCTCAATTAAATGTTTTCCTTTACAAGAGTTGCCATGGTCATTGTGTCTCCCCACAGCAATAGAAACTCTAAAACGCTCAGAAAGACTGAAGATAACCCAAGGCCCAGGTAGGTGGCCATGATTCCACTGCCTCTATTTTTCCTTCCTTCCTCTTTCCTGTAGTGTGAGAGGCAGTGGAGGGACAGGAACACACCGTCATCTAAGACCATCTTAGTTAGGAGTTATATTTCTGTGCTGGAACTTCAAAACAGCATGGGAAGGAAAGGGTTTATTCTGTTTACATTTCCATATCACAGTTCATTTCATTTTCAAAGGCAATCAGAGCAGGAACTCAAACTGGGCAGGGACCTGGAGGCAGGAGCTGAAGCAGCAGCCATGGAGAAGGATTGCTGTTGACTGGCTTCCCTGCGCCCCTGGCATGGTCAGTCTGCTTTGTTATATACCCCAAGACCACCAGCCTAGGGGTGTCCCAGCCCCACCCCCATCAATTTTTAATTAAGAAAATACCCCACAGGCTTGCCTGCCTGTAGCCCAATCCTATAGAGATTTTCTCAGTTGAGGCTCCCTCCTCATAAATGATGGCATCTGGTGACGAGCTGACATAAAACTAGCCAGCACAATAACTTTGACCTTGTGGATAAGAGGAGCTGACCACTTCTGCTCTGGAGTGAGCGTGTGACCAAGGGTCAGCCAATCAATACAGTTGGCACCCCAAAGATGGTGATTTGTCCAGGGACAAGAAGGACACACGATCCCATCTAAGCCAATGACATTTGACCTGGAAGCTTTTGAAAACATTGGGAGAAAGCAGTCCTCTTCTAGCAGTATCGCAGGACAGTGAGAACACCACTGTGGGAGGCCAGAGAGGGTAGCAGGAAGGATGGCCTGGATGACTAACCTCGGAGCACAGGAAACCAAGCCCTGATAATTCTGGGGTTGCTGGAACACCAACTGCGACCTTTCCAGAGGTCATTTCCTCACACAGCATGATCCCCTATACTCCATTCCCCCCCCTCACTTAAGCTGCTCGAGGTCAAGGTCCAACCCAAAAGTTTCTTGATTCCAAAGCCCTCATTTTAGGATGAGAAAATGGATGCCCAGAGTAGCAACAAAGCTTTATCATGTTTTCATGTAAACACCTGAAGTCCACTGAGGCCAGTCCTCATGAAGAAACTAGTGTCCACGGATGAGACATGACTTGTTATGTGTAATTAACAGGCATGCTCACACACGCACACACACAGCCTACGAGTCCCTTATTTTAATACGGAGAAACTGTTTGTCATCAAACATTTCACACATCCTATTTACACGTGAGAGAATTATTCTCTAGACTGGCACAGGGAAAAGCTTTTTCCCATAATGGAATCTTACTCTGGCAGTGTATTTTGGTATTAAAAGGCTCCACTTTACAATGTCGATGGTTCAATCTGTGATCTAAAAGGCACTTAAACGCTTTGAACAAGAGGCATAAAAGGCTTTTACTGAAAAAGCCTTGCTGGATCTACCCCTTCAGCCATTGATCCCTCTTTCCCAGAAGGCTGCTCTGGAAGGCAGCCATGCAGGAACAAATCCCGAGGCGAGACTAGATCCCCAGTGGGGTGAGTGAGATGCATGTCAGTGGGCTGAGCTTTCTGGGGGCCCATTCGAAGACACCAAAACGTTCTAAACAGAGCATCGGCAGTGTCTTCAGCATGGCGCTCTAGGCAAAGCTCATGAGGCTTGGTCCAAACTTCCCCCACTACTCCCAATGCAAAGCCTTGGTCTGATCCCCTCGTCTATAAGTTTGTTCGAAATACACCAGCTCCTAGTGTTCCTGGGAGGCGTGAGTCAATAGTGGGGAACGGACCCGACACCTGTGGGTTCTTAGTGCTCAGAGACTGTCTGCAAGTCCTTGTTTCTGGTTGACATTCTCCTTCTTGACTAAAGGTTCAGGTCCCATGGAGAAGAACGCTGTCATAATACAAAAACCCACACTGAGTCAGGTGTCCACTGTTCCCCAGGCTTCCCCGGGGAGTTCATTCTATTCCTTGATCTCACTTCCTCCTTCCAAAGGAACGTTGGAATTCGTCATGGAATTGTCACTATTGCCTGTGCTATACATGGACTGAAATACCTGATGGCAACTCCAATTCCATGTGCCATTCAGCGCAGCCACTTGTCATGGAAGAAAGAATGCCATGCACCCCTTTGCTAGTTGCTGGGGGACATGTGGTACACTGCTTGGTCAGTAGGGCACATAGAAGGGATGTCTTATGTAAGAGTCTGTGACCTAGCAGCAAAATCAAGAGTGATGAGCCAACACTCCCTAGAGAATGTTCTCTGCGCCAGTGGTCTTGCCTACAAGCACTGGACTTTCTGCATCGGCGCTTTCTGCAAAGATCTTAAATGTCCATTCCTACAAAGAGGAAACACAACTTTTGATTAACCTCAGACTTCCTTAACATATTTCACCAAAGAACATCCTTCCCTCAAGCAACATCCATATCCATTTCACAGCCCCAAGGAAAGGCAGAGCACATCTGAAGGAGTAAGACTAGAAGATTCCAGAAGCTCAAACAGAAACTCTGAATTATTTCTTACCTCGGCTGTGCCCAGTGATGCTTCTTACACTTTTGTGTGGGTATTCCAATGTGAAGCCAATCTTTAGGCCACACCATCCGCTGTTCTCGGGACATTCACACATACAGGCATGGAATACCCATTAACTAAAGGTACTCTGTTTCCCTGCACCTCCCAGGCAAGAAGGACCCTGCAAATACATAGCTCCTGGCTGAAAAGACTTGATTATCTGGAAGGAAAGAGAGATATATGAACACATAAGAATAAAAAATGTCTATGAGGCAAAGTACACTTTGTGGATCTGGGGGTGGGATGGGGAGAGGTGGGTGCAGGGAAGCCTCCCATGAAAGAGGGTTTTAAGAAGCAATCAGAAAAAGGAAGCCTACAGTGCTGTAAAGAAGCTACCCCATGGAGAAGTGTGTATGGAGACAGCTGTCCAGCAAGCCTGCTGCCCTAACTGTCCCAGTCCAATCCTCAGACGCAGTGCGGTTTCCATCTTGGATAACCCAATCCTAATGAACATAGAATGGGAGGAATCAAGGAGTCAGCTGGCCACCGGAGCCCTGGCAGTACAACCCCTGCAGAGATGGCTAGGCAGCCCCAGTCACTCAAATGGCCCTCAGTGGGGCCCAGCCATTGTGAACCAGAGACTAGCTCTCCTGTGTCCTGTCCCAATTCCTAGCCCAATGAACTGTGTATCATAAACTGGAGCTGCTGTTGGTGCCACTCACACCTGGGGTGGTTCGTCACACAGAGAGAGACCAACAGAACACTGGAGAAGATTGGACACCGGATCTAATGGAAATAAGTTACTGTTTAATAACTGAAGAGCTACAGCTTGGAAAGAAAGGGGTTCTGAAGTCGGAAGGTGGTGGTGGCCCCACAACAATGTGACTACACTTTAATGCCACTGTACCCCATACTTTAAAACGACCACTATAACCCATTTTGTGTCACATGTATTTTACACAATGAGTCTCTTTTTAATCCCGTGAAAAGAGAGGCAGCGTGCACACAAATTTCTCAGCTGCACATTCCATATTTCGTAGTATGCTATCATTCTGTACTCTGTCCCAGCACGTGTCACTTGATAGCCACAATTCTGAAATTGTGGGGGTGTGGCCCTGGAGAAAGGGCACAACATCGACGGGAAAGGCCTGACGAGCAGACGGGCACCCTCCATTGAAGAGACTCTAGCATGATTCCAGGAGCCATGCAGCAAGGCGAGTCTGTGGATGCTTCGGTCCCACAGCAGGCCTATGTCTGCCAAGGTTTCTTCTATTCCTGAGTCAGGTCAGATTTGAACCTCTGCTGTAAAGCCAAGCAACACCTCCTTTCAGGGGAAGTATTCCTTTCTCTGCAAGGTTCCAAGCCAGACTTGAGTAGCCAAAGGCAAAGCACAGCCTGGAATCTACCTTCTGCATCAGAGGTGCTAGAATCTGGAGAGGCCTTAGGAAAGGGGTCCCTTCTGCTGGAAGGAGAAGGGGGCTCAGGGGGAGGGGATGAGTAAGCATCCTCCTGAACCTTGCTCTGGGATTGCACCTGTTTCCAGACCTTGGCTCTGAGCCATTCAGTCTCTTTAACAGGGCACTACAGGGCCTAGGAGGTAACCTTCAAACTGTTCATCATGTCTAGGAGCCTTGAGCCTGACCTAAAGGTTCCCTACAGATTGCACAGTGTCTCCCTGGGTTCATGCAGAGGTCCTAACCACCATGGCTTGTTTGCAGCTTGGGTCACTGTGTTAGTTTAGGGGAGGAGCTGGGTGGACCCTTCATCCAGTGTGACTGAATAGTCCTTCTCCAAAGGGGGCATCTGGATGACAGTGACGGGAAGGCTACCACATAAACACCAGTTCTACTGCAACAAACCAGGACGCCCCCAGAAGCCTGAAGAGAGGCCTCGAAGACATCCTTCCCTAAACCTTCAGAGAGAGCTTGGCTTGACATCACCTCCAGCCTCCAGATCCGTGAGAGTGCGTGTGTCCCTTGCTGGAGCATCCCAGGCCTAGAAACCAATACACACTTGCTCCCTGCCCCAGAGGCATGATTCCAGGAAGCCCAGGCAGAACCTACCAGGTCATATTCCTCCTATATCCCAGACCCCTACTCAGGGCCAAGTCAGAGAGTTTCTCCTGTGCCCGGGCCTTCCTAAGGGAGAAACTCCCACCCCCATTCCTCATCCATATACCGAAGTCCTTACTAGCAGTGCTTTGGAATGTGACTCTGCTTACTGATATACTGGTTAGTTTTCTTGTTCTGCAACAGAATACTTTGCTCATGAAACTGAAATGGGAGCAGTACTAGACCTAGCTCAGCCCACCCATTCCTGGTGTCATGGGTCCCAAAGATGGGTTTCAGCACTTAGACAATTTTTTGTAGACAACTGTGATGACCTCTACAGACAGACAGACAGACAGACAGACAGACACACACACACACACACACACACACACACACACACACACACACACCTGCCTCCTTGCATTTGGGCATAATCTACTCATCAAATCTGAACATCTGTAAACAATGCCAAGGGCCAGGGCTGGAATGCCAGGGGTTCCATTGTGTGCAATGGAATTGGGCATTTGACCCGAGTAGACCCAATAAATCTCTTCACCTGAGTATTTTTAATGAAGAAGCAGAGAAAAGAGATCATGAAAAAGACAGCTAAGATGGAGTGAACCTACCTCTGATAGACACATACACACTCACACACCTATATACATCGGATTCCCACCCTCATCCACACACACGCACGCACGCACGCACACACGCACACATGTACACATGCACACACAAGGCTCAAGCCAGCTAAGTTCACCTTTCCAATTGAAGATCTTTCTGTCCCTTCCTCGTCCACAGAAGAATCCTACAGATGCCGACCACCAGGTGCCTCTGTGGGGTGTTTTACACTGACACAATGGAAACTAAGTGAAATCTTGGCAACTTTTAAAGGAAACACAGCTAATTGCCACTGGCATTCTCTCTAGTTGCACAAGCAAGCTCTGGGTCTAATGACATGCATTATTGTAATCGGCCTGCCAATCACACTGAAATATTTCATTTTTGACATAATTACAGTCGAATACCCACAACCCATCAATACTAGGATAAGGCAAGATTGATATTGTGTTTCCAAATGGGACCTGACAGATCCACCATAGCTTTTGTTCAGGAAGACAGACGGGAGGGGCCAGGTGTCCCCCACACTTGGAGATGGGGAGAGAGACTGTCTGGAATGTTACTCAAGGGAGGCAGGGAACCAGCCCCACGCGTGGAACCACAATGAAGCATTTTCAATTATGCGAGTCTCAGGTTATTCTTAGGGTGCCACAAACCCAGAATGAAAGCCATAACTCAGGGCCTTTGTACTCCGTGGTACTGTGGGAAGGGGGCCTATTGTGAGTGGCTCCTTATGTTAATTTACCTCATTTTGCTTGTTAGCGCCTTGCTGTAGATCCATTTTATCCACACACACTAGCCTCACAAGGAAACATGCCGAAGGAAACGGTACAATTTGGACTTTCAGCTTCTCCAGGTGGTGCATCCGTGACCCCACCTCTATCCCTAACCCCATCCCCAACCCTACCCCCAAACCCCACCTTTTGTCTCTTTCTTTCTAGTAGAGCTTTGGTGAATGCCTCATCGCAGGAGTTGGGAGCCCCAGATAAATCCTCAAACAGGCTGTCTTTTTTCTAGGTGGAGTCCTTTCTGTGGCCCTCCCCTCCCCCCACTTAGTAGGTGCTTATCCTGGAGAGGAAAGAAGAAGCCAGCTGTGAGATGTCTGTCTTTCCCCATTCCTCCTTCTAGAAGCCAGTGAAGACATAATATGCAGCATGCTTGACCATGGAGGGGCTCAGCTCAAAAGCAAACCCTGAGCAGAGGGTCTAGGAGGGAGGAGAATGGGGACCAGCTGTGAGGATCAGAAGCTGCCAGACCTGAAGGGGGGCCACGAGGCACAAAGCACCTCCTCTCTTCCCCACAAAGGTCACCAAAAACTCCACTGGCTCATGGGGCAGACACCATCACATAGGCAGCACAGAGCCAGGCCCATGGTACCCTCCAGAGCCCACGGAAATATTTCTCGTTCTTTTAGTTTCTAGAAAATGGTTTTAGACATACTATTAACGTATGTCCTTATAACTAAAATAGCCATTAAGTAGAATTTTCTAGCATTTGAAAATATTATGTGGCTTGGGGAGAGAGTTCAGTTGGTAAAGTTCATTGCACAAACAGAAGGGTCTGAGTTCAGACGCCCCAGAACCTACAGAAAAAGTTAGGTGGGGTGTTGCACACTCACAATCCCAGCACGAGAGAGGAGGGGCAGGCAGATGGGGGGAACTCCCTGAATCGGCCTCGCCTGTGAGAGAGTTCCAGGTCTGGGAGAGACCCTGCCTTAAATCAATGAGGCGGACAGTACCTGAGGAGTGAAGCCCAAGGCTGACCTCCGCTCTCCACACGTGTGCTCACGTGTCCCTGTACACACTTGAACACACACATATTATATATTGAAATATGCACGGCATGAAATGTACCATCGTAAGCATTTCTAAATGCACAGTTCTGTGATGTTAAATCTATATGAGTGTGACTGGACCGGCTGGCTGGTGAGCCCCTGAGATCACCTGTCTCCACAGTCCCCATTACCCAGTGCTGGGATTACAGACAGGCAAGCACCCTGCACCTTCCTGAGGCAGTTCCCATCAGCCCCGAGTTGGTCCCCTGTGGCCACTGTAGCAAATGAGGACAAACTGGATTGTAAAGCCGCAGCAGTTCACGCTCCCGCTGCGCTGGAGGCGGTAACTCCGAAGTCCGCAGCACGGTGTGGAAACAAAGACTCTGGGATAAAACTGCTTTGTCACACTTACCACAGTTCTCCTAAGTGGCAGCCAGTTTTCCTTGGCTTTTGACCAGATCCCTTTAGTCTTTGCTCCCATAGCTCCACTGCTCCCCCTTCTAATGTGTGTCAAACCTCCCCTGCCTGTTAGGGCCCACTGAACAATCCAGAGCAAACAGCTTCTTATTTTAAGAGAATTTATCACATCTGCTAAGGCACACACACACATACACACTCATACACACACACACACACACACACACACACACACACACACACGTTACCGGACAGTCAACACAGGCACCCAAGTGTGCCTTGCAGGCCTCCTTCCCTAGCTGTGACCATGATAGTCAGCACCTGGGGTCTCCCATGTACCTCCTGCACTGTGGCTGCATAGTGGAGATGACGAGAGAGGGAGGAAGGGGAGACAAGAGAAGGCCTCACCTCCAGGCCTCCTCGTGTGGACTCTCCTCTCAGATTATAACCACCACACTCTCACCTCACCTACTCTTACAGGTCTGTAGGTGCCTTCCTGCTTGGGATCCTTCTAGAAGGCCCCTTGAGAGCCACGGGTAAGTTCTAGACCCCAGGATGTGACTGTTGCTTTGCTTCCTAGCTTCCCACTTCCTCTGCTGTCAGTCACTAACCTCTGTCCCTTTCAGCCTCTCACCTACACACCCGCAGCTCCGTCCTCGCCTTGGCCAAATCCACAACCATGTTAGAATCAGCTTCTTCTCTTCTTTCTTAAAAAAAAAAAAAAATGGGGGTATATTTTATCTTAAAATGATGTGCATGTAGCCAGGCGGTGATAGCACACTCCTTTAATCCCAGCACTCAGGAGGCAGAGGCAGGTGGATCTCTGTGAGTTCAAGGCCAGCCTGGTCTACAGAGTGAGTTCCAGGACAGCCAGGGCTACACAGAGAAACCCTGTCTCAAAAAACAAAATGAAACAAAATAAAAAATCATGTGCACGTGTATGTGTCTATGTGCAGATATATGCATCACACGCATATAAGCCCCCAGGGAGCCAGAGGAGGGTGTTGGATCCCTGGAGCTGGTGTCACAGGTGGTTGTGAAGCACCTGATGTGGGTGCTGGGAACTGAACTTAGGTCCTTTGAAAGAGCAGTGCACGCTCTTAGCTGCTGAGCCATGTCTCCAGCTCTCAGTTTTTCTTTCTTAATTACATTCTTTATGATTTGTGGGTGAAGGGCAGAGAGTAAGCTTCTTGGGCTTTGGGGCCCAGACAGTATCCAGTACAAATCAGTTGCTGATGAGCATCCATGTGGGACCATTTTCCAGAATCTCTGGATACTCACAGCCCTTATTGAAAGAGGCATGCTACCTACCCACATTCTCCTTCAAACTAGAGGCCACCTACAACACCTCACACAATGTCAAAGCCATGTTAGTAGTTATTATCCTATGCTGTTCAGGGACTCATAACCAAAATTTAAAAGACTACACCTGTTCGTTTTTTTGTTTGTTTTTTACTTTTCGGTTTTTTGAGACAGGGTTTCTCTGTGTAGCTTTGGAGCCTTATCCTAAAACTCACTGTGTAGACCAGGCTGGCCTCAAACTTACAGAGACCTGCCTGCCTCTGCCTCCCGAGTGCTAAGATTAAAGGCGTGCGCCACCACTGCCCAGACTACACCTGTTAGATAAAGACACAATGGTATTATTTTTCATTTTTTTTCCACCCATAGACGTGACACTCAAGGATACAATGTTGCCCT
Source organism: Peromyscus eremicus (assembly GCF_949786415.1). NCBI lineage: Eukaryota > Metazoa > Chordata > Mammalia > Rodentia > Cricetidae > Peromyscus > Peromyscus eremicus. The sequence continues at coordinate 53,843,106 of NC_081430.1, read as the reverse complement.
TATTCCACTCAGCTGCGGGACTGAGAAAGGGCCAGAGCCAAGCAGCAGAAGACTGGGCTTGGCTGGACTCAGTAAAAACGCATCAACAAAACCAAGGCACCGGATCACAGGTAGAAGCTTGCAAAGCCCTGCACTACAATTCAGTCCATTGTTTCCTACATTTGTCATACAATTTCTTCTGTGAAATATGTGAAGGATCGGGAGTTCGAGGTCATCCTTGGTTACATAGGTAGTTTGAGCCCAATGTGGGCTGTAGGAGACCATGTCTCAAAGGATGAGAAAGAGAAAGAATCGCCCTTGCTGAGGTCTGGCTGTGCTGTGCTGCTCTCAGCCCAGATCATGTGTTGAAACTCCCAATATAATGAAGCTGGATGTAGAGCCTTGGGAGGGGCTTAGATCAGGAGGGCAGAGCCCTTATGAATGGGATTAATGTCCTTGTAGAAGGAGTAATAGAGAGCCTCTTTGTCCCTGTACCTGTAAGAGCAGAACGTTCATCCAAGAACCAGAAAGTGGTCTTCATAGGATACTGGCTCCCTCCCTTGATGATCTCCCTCCTGCCATACAAGGCACCATGACTGAGGAGTGACAGGCCATCAAGTCTACAGATCAGTCTTGGAACTCCATCGACTGCCAATGGCAAGATATCGATGCTGGAGAGGCTCTGGGGACATACAAATTGGCAATAGCTCTTGTCTGTGCAGAGTAAGAATATTCATCCTAGATGACAATGGGAAGACAGACTTAAATGATGTTCCAGGAGAGGGTAAATGCTAATGCCTCTGAAAGAGAATTAGAACTTCTAGATCAAAGCCAAGAGAGAGTCACAGAAGGCCAGAGGGGACACCGGGAAGCAGGGTACCTGGACAATTCCTAGCAAGATTAGAGGAAAAATAAATGTGAATGCATTAGATTCTTTTATTAGCACCCAGGGCCTGAGAATGTCTTCAGACATCCTGATGTATGTTCTTTCATGGTGGAGGAGCTGAAAAGCGAGAAGCCTGGACACTGAGGCATGAGTGAAGATGTGGGAACGGTTAGCAGAAGGAAGCTGTGTGACCACATTAACGTAACCCAAATAGGAAGTAGAGAGACATCTCACGCAGATCAACGTTTACTGACTCTGATGTGATCATCAGGAAATGGTTGCATCTGCAAATAATCATTTGAAAATTTTAATAAGAATGGGAGTAAAGCAGGGGATTTCATGTAAAATTAGGAGAGTAGTCTTTTTTAATATTTATTGTTTTCAAACGAATGGATCAAGGACAGAGAAAAGTGGAGGAAGATTTCCATGGCGTAGCTTCACATGCTCCATGTAAACAGGTGCACAGAAACCAAATTTTGAGATTGTCTTTTCTGAGGCTCATTTCCACTCGCCACAGATTGCTCACAAGATCCCATCATGGGATAGACTACGAAATATCTTTAAAAAAAAAAAAAAAACAACAAAAGAGGAAGAACAGTACAAGCTGCTTTTCTGACTGCAATTCATTAAAAGCGGAGATGACGACAACATTGGAGACAGCGAAATAAAGTCTACCCCCTTGAAAGAGTCAGACGCCTTCTAAATGCTCACAGGTCACAGAGAAAAACAAACTGAAATTAAAAACTATTTACACGTGAACAATGAAGGGAGTGAGGCGTACTGAGCAAACGTTTTCCAGGCAAAATCAGACCCTGAGGAGAACCGGTAGTCATAAACCCTCTAGTTGAAATAAGAAAGATGGAAACGAAATCAAGCATTTAGCTCTGGGGAGCGGAGGGGTGGGAGGAACGAGAATCCAGACAACGAGAGATGAACAACAAAAGCAGAAACGATAGAACAGGAAACAAATGAGTGACGTCAGCAAAAGGGGAGCCTGGGCCTCAGAAAGCATTCACCCTTCTGGAGTGCATGCTTCGTCAATCCATGGAAGAATTCTGGAACATCCCCTAAATATCTCAGGTGTGGTTCTGCCCTCACAGAGATTGAAGGAAGAAGTGGAGAGGAGACATTTAAAAAACAAAACAAAACAAACAAACAAACAAACAAACCGGCAAGTATAATCTACTTACATCTGATGACAGTGAGCAGTGTGTGTGTGTGTGTGTGTGTGTGTGTGTGTGTGTGTGTGTTACATAGAGTACCCCAGGCTGGGTTAGTTTGCCGTCCTGAGGAAGAACATCTGGCCTTTCCCATAGAGGATAGAGTCATGTAGGTACCTGGGAAGAACACCCCAAGCAGAGGAACCAGAAAGTGTGAATGCTCCAGCGCAACTAGGGTGTTTGCAAAAGAGACAAGAAAAGGCTAGAGAGATGGCTCAGTGGTTAAGAGCACTGGCTGCTCTTGCAGAGGATCCAGGTTCAATTCCCAGCACCCACATTACTGCTACCAACCAACCATCTGTAACTCCAGTTCCAGGGCATCTGATGCCCTCTCCTGGCTTCCTTGGGTTCTGCACAGATGTACAAATAGGCAAGACACATACATAACATCAAAATTATTTTAGAAAGAGGTGAGAGATCCAGGCACTGATGAGGGAAGACCAGGGAGAGAGGGAGGTGAGGGAAAGTGGGAAGGGAAAAGACATGACAGAGATGAAGAAGAAGGTCTGAGGATGTAGCTCAGATTATAGAGGGCTCGCTTGGCAAACAGGAAGCCAGGTGGTCCCGTCACCACATAAACTGGAATAGCCTGTTTGCCTGTGATCCTAGCACTTAGGAGGAAGAGGCAGGAGGATTGACGTGCGAGGCCATTCTTGTCTATATAGCAAGTTCAAGGCCAGCCTTGGCCACATGAGATCCTGTTGAGATGGAAGGAAGGAGAGAGAATCTGAGGGAACTGGAGATAAGAATCGATTTTTAGGTTAAAGAAACATTGTAACTATACTGTCACACATTTAAACTCTAAGGTGAAATAGGAATTTTCTACAGAAACATATCATCTAAAAAGAGGCACAATCTCAGGCTGACAGTTACAGGCATTATGAAAATGTAGCTTATGTCACTTTGTATAGACCCAGAGGTCACAGCACACCACAGGGAGTGGCTCAAAGCAAAGGGAGCTTCCCAGTCAAGTCACTGTCCAGAGCTGGCACGTGCCAACTCTGCACCTCAGACCCAGGCTCCTTCTGCTTCCTGGATCTACCAAGCCGACCTGCTTCCAGCTACCTCCCCACCAGGCCCCCTTCCAGGCAGCAGACTGCGGGGAGAAGAAGAATGTGCCCACATTTCCAGGCCCATGCCAGAGTGGTGCCCACACATCCCTGGTCTCTGCAATCCAAGCCCTGGGATCCCTCACAGCCTGAACTTGGAAACTCAGCCACATGTAGCCATCAGAGAAGTGAGTTAGGACAAATGTCTCATTCCAACATTTGTATCCACCTACAAGCCCAGGGCTCCCTGATCACAGAAAGACAACCTGTTAGTGTACAATTAGCACTCTCTGCCACCCTAGCCAAAGCTCTTCTAGCCTTAGAAACAGTCACCATGCCAGATGGCTTCAAGAACAAATACTCCCAACCAAACTCTCAAAAAAGAGTTGCAGATCTAGGAGCTGTGACAGAACTCAGGGAAGGACAGACAGTCCCCAGCTCATTCTTTTAGGTTAGTGCAACCCTGATGCGGAAGATAACAGAGGAAAACCTGCACATAGACCCCACTCACACTCGTACATACACATCCTAAATAAACCGTGCCCCAAGGTCTTCTAAGACAACCTAGCAGCATGGAGTAGAATCTACATCCAGAAACAGAATGTTGTTCAGCTACTGAGGTGCCCACTTCGTCCACAGAGTGGAGAGGAGTCATGTGGTTACCTCTCAAGACAGTCTGGAAAGATGAAGTCTGCAGTCTCAGGCTCAAACCAAACCAAATGTCTTCTGTTATTTATTTCTCTCATTGTTATGGACAATCCCTGTCAAGAAGCCATTTAAGAGAGGGGGATTTATTTTGACTCTCAATTTAAGGGTGCACAGTGCGAGTCCACCCTGGCTGGGAAGACGTGGTGCCACGAGGGGCTTGTGACTACCTGCCTGAGCTTGCTTGCATCTGGTTGGATGAGGAAGCAGAGGGGAGAAGTGTGGAGGACTAAAGCCTCCAGGACGACCCCCAGGCACCCACTTCCTCCAGCTAGAGTCTACCTCTAGGTCAAGGTCCCAGAGTGACTGGGCTTGTTACTCGGAAATGGAAGGAAGAGAAGCTGATATTATTGGGTGTGACAGCTGGCTCTGGTTTTCTTACTTACTCCCCCTTTGTTCTTTTTTATACCTGGACCTACCCTCCCACCCACTCCCCTTTCACCCACTCCCCACTCCCACCCCCCAGTGTTAGCTGGGACTCTGGACACTGGATTAGAAACTGCTTCTCCAAGCCTTCCTTGTATTTGGAGGTAATCAGGTGATAAAGTTCCAGCCAACGGGCTGTGAGCAGAAGTGACAGCTACGATAGATAGCCTTGGTATTGTTTCCAGGAGAAGCTGTCGGCTGTAGGCTTCCAGCTGCAGAGACAGCCTTGCTGTTTAGGGAGCTGTCAGTGTGAACTCTTTCTTTTTTTTGTCAAGACAGGGTGTCTCTGTGTAGTTTTGGTGCCTGTCCTGGATCTCGCTCTGTAGACCAGGCTGGCCTCGAACTCACAGAGATCCACCTGCCTCTGCCTCCTGAGTGCTGGGATTAAAGGCGTGCGCCACCACCGCCCAGCAGTGCACCACCACCACCGCCCGGCCAGTGTGAACTCTTACACAGAAATTAGCTTTCATTCAGGCCAGTATATGCTTTGGAGTTTCTAGTCATCCTGTGTAGTCTTATGCCCTAACTTTATGCTAATGTAGCTGTCACTGGAAGTGGCCATCGGCACTGTTTCCTACAGCAAGCCATGAACGGCGCCCCCAGTGAAGGCAGGGGCTGCAAGAACACATGCTTTCCTCTTCTTTGGTCAGATGTGACTGTCCATGTTGGAAGTGCTGCATCACGTGGCCGGCACCAGAGGAAAACATAAAGGGGAAGATAGATTGCTGCTCATAACGTAGAGGTTTCAGTTCAGGGTTGGCTGCCTCCACGGGGAAGCACACTGCGGCCAGGAGCACATGCAAAAGCAAAGTTTCTCACCTCATGGTGGCCAGAAGACACACAGGCCTAGGGGGCCAGGAACAAGCTGTGTCCTTTAAAGATACCTCTAGAGACCCAACTCCTCCGACTAGGCCTTGCACTGTCTCTCAGGAATATCCTCCATTTATGTCCCTGTTGATGGGTCCATCCACTGAGGAACCTGACCTCTTATGATATATCTAGTCACTTCCAACAAGCCCATCAGCTGGCAGCAGAGTCACTGATACATGAGCCCTTGTGCACAGCTCAGTAACAGCAACTGCAACACTGCCTGTCCTAGCCAAGACATAAGGAGGAGCCAGAGGAGGAACAAAAGACAACCAGTGTATGAAAGAAGTTAATTAAAATTCCATTATGAGCCGGGCGGTGGTGGCGCACGCCTTTAATCCCAGCACTCGGGAGGCAGAGGCAGGTGGATTTCTGTGAGTTCGAGGCCAGCCTGGGCTACCAAGTGAGTCCCAGGAAAGGCGCAAAGCTACACAGAGAAACCCTGTCTCGAAAAACCAAAAAAAAAAAAAAAAAAAAAAAAAATTCCATTATGTGTAAGCAATGTGACCATTTGATTTCTTACTGAAAAAAAAAAAATAGGAATAAAAGATACCCATGAAGTGGTTGGAATACTCATACATTCACACACACATACACTCACAAGCACATACATATATACACATACCACACATACACATACACTCACACATACACACACTGAAACACACACACACACACACACACGCACACGCACACGCGCACACACACACACACACACACACATACACACACAGCTTTCTTATACAAACAATGACCAATAGAGAAAAATGTTATATTCACCAGAAGCCAAGCAACTGTAACAAACACAGGGACAAACATGTAGAAATAAATACTAAGAGAAATGTGTGTGTCATGTTTGAAAAACACTAAACTGTTTTTAGAAGCTGTGCTCCGCTATAGAAAGGCTTGTGTTTCTATACTTAAATACTCATGGTTAAGTGACCTAGATCAACAGACATGACTCTTGTGCGTGGCAATTTTGCAGCGGACTTGGTTATGCTTACTTAGTGAAATGGCGGCATACTCTATATACTCAGTAAGTATGCTTGGAACAACTCTTTTTTCATTAGAAATACTCCTCCAGCCTTACTGCATATTTTGTCTGTTGTTTTCACTCCAAGGACAAATACCTGAGATGCACAACTCGAGGAGATTTTCTTATTTTAGTTCATGGTTTTAGAGATTGCCATCCACAGTCCTTGCTCCATAGACTCTGGACCTGTGTGTGGAGAGGCAGAAAATGATCGTGGAGGGAGTGCATGGTAGAGAAAGTGGGATGGACAGTAACAGAAAGGGGTAGGCCAAGATACAGTCCCTAAATACATGCCCAAAGTGAGCAATTTCCTCTTATCAGGCTCTACCTCTCATAGTACGGTCTCAGATTTTTACTTCATCAGAGGATTAGTTGATCCAATTGAAACATCCTCATAGATCAACCCAGGCATGTGCTTTCCTAATCTGCTAGGTGGTTCTCAATCCAACCAAGTTGGAAATGGTGGTCCACCATCATGCATGCGCAATGGATTCTAGTTAAACCTAAGATCTAATAGTAAAGTTCTGATTAAGGGCCGAGTCTGCAAACCTTTCTAAGAGAGATAGAAAATATGGAAGCCATGAGGTGGACAGTCTCAGCCACTCCTCTGCTCCAGCCACATGAGTCCCTTAGCTGTTTCTGGACAGTCCAAGCATGCCTTCATCTCAGGTACATTGTCATCCCCCTACCCCACCCTCCACCATATGCCCATGTCTGTTAAGTTTTTCCCCTAGAATTCTGTTTCAATGTTATTTTATCAGTGAGGGACTTCCTGGCCCTTATGGAAAGCTCAGATGGCAGTCAGCCTCTGTTACACAATATCTGCACTGAGACATACTCTACAGGAACGTAGTAGGAGGGACTCCATAGTTGAAAAAAGCTAACAGATTAGCTCAACTAACAACTCATAAGGCCTTGGCCTTATGTTCCAAGGCCTCTCTATTGCTTATGTTTGAACGCTTCCAGTTTCAGAAAGATTATCATGTTCAAAAGGATCTGTTCTTTCAATCTTTCCTCCACCCCACCCTTCATTCACTCATCCATCCATCTGCCCACCCACCCACTGGCAACCCACTCATCCTTTCATTTACTCATCCAGCATATCCTGCACACTCATCCCTTCCATCCATCTACTACTTCATTACCCAAGACCACTCATCCATCCATCCATCACCCACTTATCTATCCACCCACAGCACTAACATCTATAGGGGAACATCTGTGTCCTAACCACAGTGCTGAGGCTTTGGAACTGAGCATATCTTAGCATATTTTCTTTGTCAAGAAAATCAGTCTCGTGAGCATAAACAAATAGCACACTGTGACAAAAGCTATCATGGAGTTCCTTTCAAATTTCTGTGGAAGAGAGGATGTGATGACATCCGGGAGTGTCAGAGTTCAGTCCCAACAGGGATGGCATTTGAGCTGGAAGCTGGAAAATGTCTGAAAGATTCTGTCCAAGCGGAGAGGAATGGAAGGATATCACAGCCAGAGGAAACATAAAACTGAATATAGACATGTGTACACATAGCATGTTCAGAACATGGGATGACAGAGTTCAGGGCCTGGAGGATTGGGGGTAGAAGAAGAGAGCTAGAGAAAGACTCAGACAGAGGGCCAGGCAAGGTGACAAGAGATAAATCTGAAAGACTCTGCAGATCCCACAACATTGAAGTTTTGGTGAACAGTCATTCTCTAGAAATTTCTGTACAAAATATGCAAAGAATCCCCATGATGTTCTTACATTAATCTGTGCTGCCGGCTTGGGCTTAGATGCAGCTTTGCAGAATATATTTTTTAAAGTTTCATTACGCCACTGTACATCAAAATAGGCCAATATAAATTATAATACGGTCATGCCAGTAGGACTTGCAAACACAATATTTTAAGTTTATTTTGCATTCCAAGACCCATAAAAATTATTCCGAATGGCTGTTTGCTTTTTGAAGCCAAATGAAAAGGTATTTGCAATTTGATTATTAACAAATCAAATCACTGATAGGATATTGGATTCGGTACATCTCGGACTGACTGAGAGCGAAAAATCCTCAGTGGTCCATTACATAGCATAGCTGCTTTATTGCTTCCATGTGTCATTAAGAATAAGCCACACAGCCAGCTCCAATTTTATTTTGATTTATTTTAACCTTTTCCTTGCTCTGAGAATTTTCCTCTAGGCCTTTTCCAGACATTGGAGTTTTTCTCTCACTGATGTTGTTATGGATAGAACCTGTTGAGTAGTTCATTAAGTGGATAGAACAATGAGTAGATGGCTCAATGGAAGGACAGATGAATGAATAGGTGGATGGGTGGATGAATGGATGAAAGGATGATGGATGGGTGGATGGGTGGATGGGTGGATGGGTGGATGAATGAATGGATGGATAGGAGATGGATAGATGATGGATGGATGGATGGATGGATGGATGGATGGATGGATGGGTGAATGGACAGATTGATGGATGAATGGATGGGTGGATAAATGAATAGATGGATGGATGGATAGATGGATGGATGGTGAATGGGTGGATGAATGAGTGAATGGATGGATTGATGGATGGATGTGTGGATGGATGGGTGGATGGATGGATAGTGGATGGATAGGATGATGGATGGGTAGATGGGTGATGGATGGATGGGTGAATTGTGAATGGGCAGGTAAATGGATGGGATAATGGATGGTGAATGGATGGGTGGGTGCTGGGTGGGCATGGCAGCCTACCTATAGTTCCAGGCCTTGCAAGTGGAGATTAGTGAAAGCCCAGAGCAAGACTAGCTAGCTAGACTAACCATACTGATGAACTCAGGGTTCAGTGAGATGCCCTGCATTTGCGAATAAGGTACAGAATGATTGGGAAACACTGTTTATGCCAACCCCAGATTTCTACATGCACTGGCACACGTGTGCACCTGCACACATATGAACACACACATTAAAAAAGGCAGCAATTATTATCTTCATGGGTCTACTTATGGGCTGATGAACTCAGGGAGGGGTTTTATTTCTTGTTTATTGTTTTCCTGGCAATGTGGTTCTTGCTTGGAGCCTCTGATGCCTCTGTGTTCCACTGTCCACTGAGGGGTTTCCATGATGCTATCCACACAGACACATCTGCTGGTGGGGTTAGCCTAGCTGGACCGGATGGGGCCTAGTAAAACATCCCTCTCCATGCAGCCTACAAGAATGTGGAGGCCTCAAAATGGCTGGACTTCTTCCACAGTGCCTGGCTTTGCAAAGGAAGACAGAAGCTGCACAGCTCAGGCCTGGTCCTGAAGGAAGGAAGGCAGCATCCATGGGTCACCGTGAGTCAGCTTCTCTGATCTGTGAACATCAGAGGTGTGATACATTGGGAATCCTCTGTGGATGCTACAATGTGCCGCTCAGTGCACTCCCCATGATGCTCAGTCACCTGCAATCCCAGATAATATGGAGGCCAGCCTACACCATGGCACCACCTGCTCTGCCCTCCTCACACACACTTCCATCCTACCCACCAAGCTAGCTTCAAATACCTTCTAAGTGTGCTACCTCCATCTTCCCTCTCCTACTCAGAGGCCGTCCCCCTCCTGAACTCCACAGCTCTGGTGACAACTGTCAGAAAGAACTGGGTAGACCCAAGCCATTACAGAGACTCAACACTCTACTTCAACAACTCGGGAAACTGAGGCATAGCCAGGCAACACTCAGTGAGTCACTGAACTTCAGGAAAGCGCCAGAGTGTCCATCATCATCTCTCTCATACAATGGGTGCTGTACACCCATGTCTTCTGCACTGACCATAAATTCAAGGGCCCCTCTGCATCCCTGGACCTTTTGCCCAGCGGTTTTGCAGGCCAGAGCAGACCTTCAGTTCTTGGCATCTAATGCTAATTTTACACTGAGAATTTCCCAGGACTGCTCTGTTCTAAGCCAATGTCTAGTCCCTGGGAGTCAACCCTCTGCCTGATAAGACAGTGTGGACAAGAAGGACAAGCAAAAGGCATAGGAGCTGGGCTTGATGGTGCACACCTTTAATCCCAGCACCCGGGAGGCAGAGGTAGGCAGATCTCTGTGAGTTTGAGGCCAGCCTGGTCTACATAGTGAGTTCCAGGATAGCCAGGGTTACATAGTGAGAACCTGTCTCATCAAAACAAAATAAATAAATACAAATAAAATAAAATTTAAAAAGAGAGAAAAAGAAAAAGCTATAGGAAGGAACATAAAAGCAACCCAGGGCCTGGGCATGAGCATACTTGGTTACTTGGTTTCCGCCATTCCGCCCCCATGGGAATGGATGCAATGAATCACCTCCCGCTAAGGGAGTGGCTTTGAAGCTATAATGCAGGCATAGGGCTTTGAGGACAGTGAAGTCCTCATAAGTACCTAGATTCCAGTGTGCTGACAGGGTGAGGAGGCAAATGCAGAGACTTCTCAAAACAGCAGCCACCTTCCCTCCTCTGCCTCCCTGCCCTTGGCCACTCTCACAGCGTCCTCCAAGCCCATAGGATGAGCAGCCCCACCCAAAGTCACCCATCACAGCCCATGGCTAAGGGGGAATTGGACTTCTCAGACTCCATCCCTCATCACCATCCCCCCCAATATTAGCCCCAAGTGGGGAAAGAGACATGACTAATTGTGCCACGGTTGCCTCCTGGCATGGACAATTAGCCACCTGCATCTAATTCTGAGGGACCCAGAGGCTAATTGCATCTGCCAGACCTCACGGCTCTGTGGTGTGTGTGTGTGTGTGTGTGTGTGGGTGTGTGTGTACACGTGCGCCCTTACCAGCGGCACCAAAGCTGCCAAAGCGTGTGGGTGTTACTGCATTTAACATCTGCTAAGAGCCTGCTGGCCCCAGAGCATAAAGGGACCATGCCGCAACGTTGTCCTTCCCAGAGGAAGAGGGACAATGAGGCATTCATTCACTGTGGAATGAGCAAAGTGCAGCTTTCCTCTGACTGGCTAAGGAGGAGGGGGTTCACTTCCGGTTCTGGACAGCTACTGTGATCACAGCCACCTGCTCAGGCTCCAGACTCTCCTCTGCTCCCACCTCTTCCCTCCCTCTGTTGAGCTCTACTTTAATGTAGAGACATCGGGCAGGGTGCACCTCCCGCCCCCAGCTCAGGCATAGGCACACCGAAGGTGCCTGGTTGGTGATCGCGCTTGCAGAAAGATGAAGGAAAAAGAAGAGCAGCCCCTTCCTCCTTCAGGGCCTCGGTAGATCTCTGCTTTAGGAAGCAGGGTACTCTACTTCATCTTGCTCACATCCTGACCCAGCAGCAAGGAGTTCCCCCAACGGGTTTGTATCTGTACTGGGCCTGAATCCTTTTCCCCTTCAGCCACTTTGACCTGAGCCCAGTGTAGATCCTGACTTTGGCCTCCATTCCTCTTCCACAACAGTCACCTTCCTATGGCTGCTGAGGACTCTGACACCATTTGGAGTCTTCTACTGGGACCCCCATTTCTCAGCCCCACTCTGCTGCCTTTAGCAAGTGTGCCTAGGGATTTCACCAGACCAACACACACCCTGCCTTCCATAGGAAGGCTACCTCCTCTCTGCCACATGCTGACTTTCCACCGGATGCTACGGTCCTCTCCTACAGAGACCTGAGCCTAATGTGGCTCACTGGTCTGCAGAGGAGTCTGCCCTCACAGCAGGGAAGTGGTTGTTGAGGTCAGAGTAGCCATCTGCTAGACTAAACTCTCAAATCACCGTGGCCTATGACAGCATGCCCCCATCCAAGATGGTTGAGGTCACTCTGGTTTGTGCTTTCATTCAGCCACCCCTACGGCCCCATCAGCTCGCAGGTGAATGAAGGAAAAAGTCTGGGGGATCAGATTGTAGGACGGGTTTCCATGGCTATGTAGGAAGGGCATCCTGTACATCATTTTTTCCCACATCCCATTGGCCAGAACTCAGTCACATGGCATCCCTTAACTACAAAAGAGCTTGGGATTTGTAGTTCACAAATGTGCAGGTGTGTGTGTGATTTGTTTGGTGAACGATAACCTAACACCATATCTAGAACCGAAACCATAAAGCAAACAAACAAACAATTAGGTATTTCCTCCGTGCTGCAGTCTGGATGCAATGCGTCTCTCAGGGGCTCATGTCTTGGAAGTCTGGTCCCCGCTGTGGTGATATGAGGCATTAGAATCTTCAGCGATGAAGCCTAAGCGAGATCCTTCTATCACAGGAGACCCGTCTCAGAAGGGATTAAGGATCCTCTCAGGAGATACTGGGTTAGCTCCCGAAAGAGTCCGTTGTTACAGAAGCCAGAGTTTGACCCCTGATTTGTTCTCTGGCTTCCTGTTTTGAGATGGGCTCACCTGTACAGCTCCCGCTCAGGTAACACTGTCTCACCAGATGCACAGGGACACAGCCGCCTTGCCCTTGAGTCCCAGGAACCTTCCTTGGCCCTGTGTCAGTTTCCATCTGTGTTACCGTAACAAAATGCCTGAGAGAAGCAACTGAAGAGGGAAAGATTTGTTCCGACTCAGTATGTCATGGCAGGAAAGCCATGGCGGGAGGAGCTAGAGGCAGCTGGTCACGGTGCCCACAGGCGGGCTGGTGGTGGTCAGCCTGCTCTCTCCTTTGTATGTAGTCTAGGACCGAGGCTGGGGGCTCACCATGCCCTTTCCTTTCCAGCTCTCTGGAAATGCCCTCATGGCCACATGCATAGTTGTATTTCCATGGTGACTCCGAATACCATTAACAATGCAGATGAGCCATCGCAGGCCCCATGAGGGCAGAATATATATCCCTTCTGCCTCCTTGGGATTTTTGTCCCAATTGTGAGACTTGCTTTATAGTTCGTGGGACATTAGCAGGGATGCTGGCTAGCGGGTGGGCTTCTTCTCTGTTGGTTAAAGAACTGGAAGACGGGAGAACACCCTAGTGCAAAGTCTAAGTGTCTATTGGCAAGGGCACTGACCCCTCCAGTAGAGGAGAGGCTGATGATTCTGGGTAGGGGAGGTGCCGTGAGTTTCTACTGCGTTTGAATACCACCCTGGCGATTTTCTTCCTCCCTCTATTGGTCTTAAAGTGTCCATGTCCACGGCTCCCTTCTGGTATGGGGATTGGGCCCCCTGTTTCTGACTATAGACATAAAAATAGCTGTTGGTGGGTTGAGGATCTGTCAACAGTCAGGGTGGGGCTTTGCTTCCCTTTTGTGGTGTTGTAATAACCGAGACAGAGAGAAAGGGGGGGGGGGAGGGGAAAAAGGGGAAGTTGAGGCAGAAAAGGGAAAAATGGAGGTTTATCTCCGTTCTTTCTTTGTCTTTTCTGCCCCAGCCCATGGCTCCTGTAGGTGCAGCTGGGCAGCTGGATGGAAGTGTCAGAAGCACCAGAACACTGGGGTTTACTGGCCTCTCCACCTAAACCATCTCACAGAGAGCTTCTAGCCGGTGGCTGTTTCCTCTTCGGCCCAGTAACACTCAAAACAAAACCACAATCCCACCGTGGTTTGCAGGATCTCATTCTCACAGAAAGGGTGGCGGTGCTTCAAAGAAGTCAGTTGGCTGGTGCTGTCCTGCTCACAGGGGTCACACGCAACGAAACCATAATTCCAGGAAGCATTTCCCAAACTTGTTTGGCCACGATGTGTTATTTAAATGACACTGTTTTGTCAGGGTGCCAACGGAGGCCCACAGGGTGTCACTTAAATGGAAGGAGACGGCAAAAAAAAATACAGTCTCGTAGTAGAATTAATTGCCGTGAGAAGTAATCAAAATTTGATCCATATGCTTAATAAAAAGTAAACATTGAGTAATTGCACCAATAAATGTTAAAATTACAAGATAAAAGGCGTAACAAAGATAGGCAATTGTCAACTAGGAGGCACACAGCTTGGCAGTGGCTAGGAGAAACGCACCGCCTGTTGCCGACCGTCATACTTCCTACAGAAGGTGATCTTCCATGTGACTTCCTACCACTGTCATCAGGTTCAGGAGACCCTGTCCCAAACACACAATAACGTGTGAGAAGAGACCCTCCTCCAGGCTGTGGACTCCCGTCTCCCCACCACCATCCTCAGCCCCAGAGGCAGTTCCTACAACCAGGGACATTTTCTGTACAAGAGACCCATTACAGAGACCAAGCAGGTGTGCGGAGAGGATGATGGCTCGGTCAGCAAAGTGCCTTGTAAACATGAGGACCTGAGTTCAATCCTCAGCACTCATGTAAAAAGCAGGGCGTGGCAGTGTGCGCTTGTACTGCTGGGGCTGGGAGGCACGACAGGGGGATTCCTGGAGCTTGCTGACCAGCCTAGCCTACTAGGAAAGCTCCAGGCCAATGAGAGACTGTCTCCAAAACAAACAAAAACAAGCAAACAAACAAACGAATAAATAAATAAATCAATCAAACAAGATGGACAGCCCCTGAGAACGACAGGCAAGGTTATCCTCTGGCCCTCCCCACACACATTTGTGCACACTCATTCACATGAACATGCACCCATACACACATGCATAAACACACACACATGCATGCACACACAGGCAGATCAGGTCATTTCTGGGATTAAATGGGACCCAGGGGCTCTGGCTCCAGAGCCCATGCCCCTGTTCCGCTGTCCCGCCTCTTACGCTCTATCGTGAATGCTATAAAAGTATTTGATATTTCCCCACCTTTGGAACACCCGTGAGCATCTCCTAGAGGCTCTGTGTGTCACAGAACAGAGTTTGGCACATGGCATTTGAGAGGCAGGGACAAACTATTTAGCGCTGCCATCCGCTGTTCTAAACCACATATTGATTGACTAAATCGCTCCCGTCCTCTGACTTTTTTCTTTTTCCAAAAGAATAGCTTACAATTAAAACACACACACACACACACACACACACACACACACACACACACACAACTAAGGTTCACTTAGATCAAGCTGGGAGGGCAGTGACACTGTCCTCCAGGTAATGCTCCAGAATCACAACCCACCGCCATCTCTGAACTTCCTTCCCCACCCCCAGAGTCTGCAGGCAAGGACAGCCGGCCATGGTGTTCTTACTCTCTGGAGCTGGGATCCAAATGGATGTCAGGAGAACCAATTTTTCTTGGCCCAGTGCCCTAGGATGCATTTGTCAGAGGGACATCTGCGTAAGTGGCACTGAGCAGGGTAATGAGCTAGATACCCAATAGTCACTGGATAAAACAATTCTGTGATACTTCTGGGGTGGCTCTTCAGACCCCCTGTGTGACTTCGGTGAAGGACATGTATTCACGTCTCAATGAGGCAATTATGGGTTGTGGAGATTAAGACAAAAGAGTCCACGGGAGCGAAGCTGCACCTCAGGCTGCCTCCAAACCTCCCCACTCAGAAAGAGCTCCCCCTGGTCTTTCTCAAAGGTCTGCAAGTTTCGGCCCCAGTCACCTGCTTTGCCATCCTCTGCCACACCGTGACTGTCCTCAACCAGAT
Source organism: Peromyscus eremicus (assembly GCF_949786415.1). Lineage (NCBI taxonomy): Eukaryota > Metazoa > Chordata > Mammalia > Rodentia > Cricetidae > Peromyscus > Peromyscus eremicus. Next base: position 53,827,545 of record NC_081430.1, on the reverse strand, counting down.
CTGAGTTCCTCTTGCTTGTTCAGAGGACGCCTCCCCTCCTTCTAGACTACAGAAGCAATCTCCTTATCCCACTTGCTCAGCTCCAGCCCCTGATACATGATGGGTGCTTGTAATACGGAAGAGACAGGTCCCCACAGGATCATGAATTTGATCATTTGGTCCCCTGTTGGTGGCATTGCTTGGGAAGGTTATAGAACCTTTGGAAAGTGGAGCCTGGCTGGAAGAAGCGTGTCACTGGGAGGAGGGGGGCTTGGAAAGTGTATAGTCTCACCCCCTCTTTCAGTTCTCTCTCTGGCTCCCTGGGTGATGAAATGGCATCAGCCAGCTTTCCTCTTGGTGGCCTGCTGACATGCCAGCCTCTCCATGATGGATTTACCCTCCAGAACCACAGGCAAAAATCAACTCTTTCTTCCTGAAGCTGCTTCTGATCATGGTGTTTTATCACAGCAAGAGAGAAGTAACTAATACAGTCTTTGATAAACAGTTATTGCAGGGTAAAGGAATCCTTTCAAAATGAAAAAAAAAAAAATAAGGGGGCAGAGTGATGGTTCAGTGGATGTCTTAATCTCCATCCCCCATAACTGCACTGACCACTAAGCTTGATGAGCAGAGTGCAAAACCTGGGACCCACATGGTAGAAGAAGAGAATCTAATCCATCAAGTTGTCCTCTGACCGCCACATGTACGCTGTGGCACACACAGTCACGCTCGCAAGTACGTACAATAACGAAACGTAACAAGAATTTTGTTTGTTTGTTTTTGTTTTTGTTTTTGTTTTTGTTTTTGTTTTTGTTTTTGGAGACAGGGTTTCTCTATGTAGCTTTGGTACCTTTCCTGGAACTGACACTGTAGCCCAGGCTGGCCTTGAACTCAGAGAGATCTGCCTGCCTCTACCTCCCGCATGCTGGGATTAAAGGCATACGCCACCACCACCCGGCAGAAAAAAATTTTAAGACATGAAAAATGAGCCGGGCAGTAGTGGATCTCTGTGAGTTCGAGGCCAGCCTGGGCTACAGAGTGAGTTCCAGGAAAGGCGCAAAGTTACACAGAGAAACCCTGTCTCGGGGGGGGGGGGGGGGGGGGGGAAGGAAAAGAAAAAGAAAAAGAAAAAAAAAAGAAGTGAAAAATGAAAAGTCCCTCCTACTAACTTCCTGGTCCCCAAAGTCAAACTCCACTTCCTGTTCTCTGTACTTCCTCTTGCCTGGCCTCACAGGTCGTTGATATTAACTGTCAACTCCATAGGATCTACAGTTGCCGAGGAGGCAAACCTCTGGGCATATCTGCAAGGTACTTATTTTTTTAGATCAAGTTAATTGAGGTGGGGAGACCTGCCCTAAGCATAGACAGCACCATTCCATGAGCGGGGGTGGGGAGGTGGGGGGAGTCTCAGACTGCATAAAAAGAGAAAGAGGCCCGAGCACCAGCATTCACAGGCATTCTGCTTCCTGACTGCAGATGCACTGCCTCAGGCTCCTGCTGCCCTCCCCACTACCATGCAAGGTGTCCCCTCAAACCGTAGGCCAAAGTAAGCCTGCCTCCCTTAAGATGCTTCTTCTGCACTTGGCGGCAGCCATGGGAGAGCAATAGCCCTTACGTTTCCAAATGACCCCCGAACACCATCCCCTCTGGGAGCTTCGCCCCCAACAGAAATGAACCCCATCTTCTCCAGGTCTCTATGGCAGCCAGCATAGACTGATGCTCACGGCGGATTAAAGACAAAAAAAAAAAAAAAAAAAAAAAAAGTACAGGCTCTAACATGGGGAAGCCTGGCTTCAAGGGGCTCGGGAAGCCGCTTCGTCAGGAGACGCCTCCATTTTCTAACCCATGCAATAGAAAGCAGGGTACGAGAAGCAAACAGGATGGTACCGGATGTTGTGAAGTGTCCATTGACCTGCCTGGGTACTCTGCAGGGAGCCTCATGGCAGGGTGCTGTGTAGATTCACCTGGCATCTCCCAAAAGTGTCTGGCAGGGACCTAGCTTGGGGTGGTGAACGAACCGGAGGGTTTCAGTGTGAGGGAATTGGATCACCGGTGCCAATGGCCTCAAACTCGAGTTCCCTGGGCAATACTCACAAACATCCAGAACTAACTTCCAACATTCAAATTTCTTTGATGTCATGGTTCTAAGTATAGAAATAACCTTTCGGTTTTAAATAGAAATCAGAGAGCTGAAGACAAGCAAGGAAAGTCTTCCAAGATACCCAGGCCCAACTGTGGGGTTCAGGCAGGGCACAGAGCACTGTGGGGGGCCTGTCTGACAAACCTCCAACGGAATCCAGAGTTCTCGCGAGTGAGGTCTAAACACCGGCCCCACCACCACACACAGGCACAGCCTGGGCCCAGAAGATGATGAGCGAAAATGAAGAGCACCTCAGGGGACCCTCCCACAGACAGTCTGTCACCCAGTGATTCTGCCATTCCGTTTCAAAGTTTAATTAGAGAGTCGCTTTCCAACGCTTAGATGCAATTAACCCCCCGGAGCCGTCCTGGTGACGCCGTAACTGACATGGGCCACAGATGCCCACCGTGGCTCTCAGAATCACAGATTGGAAGGGATTCTCAAGCAGGAAGATAAGTGACAAAGATCTGTGGTTTTCAGGAAAAAACGTACTTCCTAAAAGTCAGATGGAACAAGCTTCTCCCATCTGAGAGACTAACTTTCCCCTGAAGGCCCCTTTCATGACAAACAGCCCTCCTCCAGCACAGACCGTCCTGAATTTCCTGTGGAGGAAGAGTCAGGGCCTCCAAGCTGTGCCCCGAGACTGGTGCTCAGTGAGCTATGCGCGCGCATCCTCCTGGCCCCGCATGATGGCTACTGCACTGGTCCTGTTTCTCCGTAACTCAGTTAGAGAGTAGAGACCCTCTGTTCGCTTCTCCCCAGGTTGTACATGATGTTCATGTACAAGATGGCCAAAGGTCAAAAAGAACTCAAAGGGTTCCAGATTTTCAGAGCAATTTGTCTACGGGAATGACCTTTTAAAGCCGTACATATCAATCGGGTGGTGGCACATGCCTTCAATCCCAGCACTCGGGAGGCAGAGGCAGGCAGAGCTCTGTGAGTTGGAGGCCAACCTGGTCTACACAGCGAGTTCCAGGACAGCCAGGGTGGTTACACATAGAAAGAAACCCTGTCAAAACAAACAAACAAACAAACAAAAAACCCCATACTGTAATTATTTGCTCTTACAGTATCTCCATGAAGTGAGCAGAAAGGGAACTAGAGTGTCCAAGGAACTCACATGCAAGGACACTGAGCCCAGGGGGATGTATCTCATGTCACACAACTCATTAGAACAGAGATAAGAGTCAGGAGTCCAGCTTTAGGTCTCCAGCCATACAGTCTATCCACTAAGCTTTTGTGTTTCCTATACACGTTTTATTGGAACACCTACTGTGTACTGTGTCTGCTTAAACGTGTTCTTATTTTTAATCTACTTTAGTCTTTCAAAAATATTTAATTTATTTTTATTTTATGTGTACAAGTGTTTTGTCTACATGTATATATGCCAGATGTGTGGCTGGTGCCCAAGGAGGCCAGCAGAGGGAATCAGACCCCCTGAAACTGGAGTTACAGAATGTTGCAAGACACCGCGTGAGTGCTGGGAATTGAACCTGGGTCCTCTGAAAAAGCGGTCTGTGCACTTAACTGCTGAGCTACCTCTCAAGCCCCAGCTTACATATGCTCTTATGGAGTAACCACTGTGTATTGTTCTTATTTCTATATGTTCTTAAGGAGCGCCTGCTGTGTGCTGTGTTGAGTCACATACATGCTTATGGAATACCCACTATGCAATGGGCCCCGTGGATTCAGTCCTCACGGGATGCCCTGTAGGAATTCTAAGTTTAATAAATAAGTCAGATACAAATGCAGACATCAAACAGAAAAGCTGCAGGATCCCAGAGCTGGGCCCAACCTAAGATGAGGCAGAGAAGCTGGGTATGGGAGTACTCAGCAGAGCTAGGAAGACGGGGACACAGGTGGTTCCTAGAGGACAAAATTTAAGGAGTATTTGTCAGTGATGCTCCCAGCAAGCCTTGGCTCTGCGGCTGCGGAGTACTCAGCACAAGCTTCTCTGAGGAGAAGAAACTTTTCATAGTGTTGCCCATGCCCATTCCTGCAGTGTAAAGACCTCCACAAGGGCTAACAGCCCCCATATGGGGGTCCCTGAAGAGCTGGGAGAGATGTTCACGTGGGCTCTCACAAGCAGGCACACGCTGGTAAAAGCCATTGCATGCTCAGGCCTGCCACAGCGGTGACATTCAGAGGCAGAGGTAGTGACAGACGGACATAGAGGCGAGATGTGAATGACAGAGTCACAGGCAGAGCTGAGGACGGGTTGGTTCTTGGTGAGCTGCACCGTCCAATACTGCAGTTACTAGCCATATGTTGATATGTCAATTAGAATTAATTAAAATGCAGCTTCAATTGCTCAGTCACCCTGGACACATTTCAAAAGTGCTCACTGGTCACATGTGGTGGGTGGCTGTCATAATGGGCGGCACAGTTAAGGGACATTTCTATCATGGTCCAACGTCCTGCTGGACAGCAGGGAATGGGGGAGGGGGACATAGAAGGTGAGAGGTCATGGGAAATGAACTCTCTCGGCTTCCGTTTTCATCATGAAGGGTCAGCTCAGATGAAGGACAGGCCGAGTGAGGATGTGGAGTGAGATTTCTGCAGGAGGCATCCCACATCTGTGGAATTTACAGCCCTGGTACACAGTGGGTGCTCATGCATACACCCAGCATTTTGGGCCAGCTGTGGGACAACGAGCATGCTCTGGGGGCATGCCTGTCCACACACAAACCTTTTTACGGCAAGAGAAACCAGGAGTTGTGACTGGGATTGAAACAAGGAGACAGGAGGGCTGGTCCCGATTAAAGCCACAGGTCGGAAGGGGCCTTCATGTTTTATCAACATTAAAGAACTAGTCAGTCCCAGGGTGGTGAGGTAGTCAGCGCTGGTAAAGATGCTTACTGCTAAACCTGATGGCCTGAGTGCATTCCCTGGGACCCACACAGTGGAAGGACAGGACTCCTACAAGTTGTCCTCTGAACCCACGCGCGTGCACGCGTGTATACAAACACACACACACACACACACACACACACACACACACACACACACACACACACACACACCATCGTAGTCCCATGCCTCACTTATAATTAAGTAAATATAACTGTAAACACTAAATAAAGAAACCAACAGAATCTGTGGCAGCCAGTATGGCAGGAAGTGTCCATGGAGCCCAGCACTGCCCAGCTCATGGGATGCAGGCCGTTTTCCCAAACCCACGCTCTGTGCCTGACCCCCACACCCTCAAATCCACCCCTCCTCTGCACCTCACAGCTCCTGTTCATCCTAGGGCTGGGACTTCATCCCTTCCCTCTTCCTTCTCAGGGGCTTGCTGTTCTCAAAGGAGACAGAGAGGTCGCTGTTTTACTCCGTCTGAAAGTAAACGGCCCGCTCCCTCCAGAAAGGCGGGCGGCAGAAGGGAAGTTGGGGAAGGAAGAGATCACCCTTTGTTCCCGCCGCCAGGACAAGAACGTTCAGACGTTTTCTGTGTGCACCTGTGTTCAGCCTTACCAGGATGGGCTCTGGGTCCGGCCGGGAGTCCTGCTTTCTGGTGGCCACTCCACGGCCTGCTTCCCCTTGGATTGGCACTCACTCTTAAAACCATGACTGCCCTGGCGCCATCTACATGAGATGGCAGCAGACTCTGTCACCTACAGTCCACTGTTGTTGGACATTTAGGGATTTCTGTATCTCCAAGATTCCTTTATGCTCCTGTAGTTTGATTCTTCGAAGAAATATTACATTTATTTATTAATTTATTATTATGAAAGGCCGGGTATTGTGCAGGTCAGAGAACAACTTGCTGAGTAGGTTTTATCCTTTAGCTGATGAGCTATCTCATAGGCCTGTGATTAACATTTTTGGGTCCAAAATATTTTTTTAACCTTTCATATTATTTCTTTGGGCTGGATTCCAAGAAGTGGCATTACTGATAATATGTAAAAAGTTCTTGATATGAATTGCCAAATTTCCTTCTAAAGGGCATTGAGTGTTGCCTGTCCTCCCCCCTCCCCCCATCTTCCTCTCTGGTCTCAGCAGCCTTACTCTTATCTGTCTTCTCCCACCTCCTCGGCTCCACTGCTTGTTCGATCTTCCTCAAATCAGCCTTCGCAAAGTCGCAGAAAGGACAGAACCCAAGCAAACTCCACACTGATGTGAGAAAGACACCGGAGCCTGCAGAGGGTTCCCGCGGACGGCCAGCTGCGGGGTCCCCTAGCCTGTGTCTCCTTCCTTCAATCTATACGTTTTTAGTCGTGAAGGGTGAGAGACAGGCTGAAACGAAAGGCTGAAATGTGAAGGAAAAGTACGCGGCAAAGAGAAAGCAGGAATCCCGCGCCCTGTGGTGGGAGGCCATGGAGGGACCTAGAGGGTGGCGTTATGCGAGAGGGGAACAAGAACAAGAACACTCAGGAAAGGAAGTCCTGTGATTCGGGACACCCCAGACTTCCCATCAGGCGACAAACACAAGCACCGAGCTGAGGGAGCAGGCAGGAGATGGGTACACAGAGCAGGGACTGCCTGGCACTGCGACCTTCTCGAGCTGGGGGAAACTCAGGCTGAGAGCTAGCACGGAAGCGGTTGGTGGCTCACCTGGAGCCTACCCACCCCGAGCTGCAAGGGGCAACACAAAAGGGGGTCCTCGGGCATGGAAAGAGCCGCCCAAAACGTGCAATTAACATCTCCCACTGCAAGGTTACAGGGGCGTCATGCAAACGCATGCGTCCGACTCCAGGAGCTCCCTGAGCAGGGCGCTCTACGTGCACCCGGCCTTTCGGGTGCATCCAGCAACGGGGTGCATCCCACATCCTCTCCTACCACACGGGATTGCAGGCAGCCCAGCTGTGCAGCAGCTCGTGGCGATCCCAGATACTAACGCTAGAGGGCGCGCAAGGGTTGTCTCACGGTGGGGTCCTGGAGCATCGGGGAAGTCTGGGGGCGGGCGGGGGTTGGGGCTGCTGGGCTGTTTAGGGGTGCTGGGTTGCGGAAGCAGCCCAGGTGGATGATTGGGGGGACCATGCAGACAGTTGTCGAGTGCCTTATTTGTTGTTGCACCTGAACTAGATCTTTGCAAGACTGAAACAAGTCGTGAGAAACAGAGAGAATGGGCAAAGGCAGACAGAGCTATTCTAGTGCCCCCCCAACCTCCAACCGTGGTCTCCGAAACTTAAGAGGAGAAACACCCCGATTCCACCAGTACTTAGGCGCGCGCGCGCGCGCGCACACACACACACACACACACACACACACACACACACACACACACTCCACTTTCGGGGGGGGGGCAAACTTTAAAAGGCTTTTAAGCAAAAAAAAGGAAAAACGAGGTTGCACGAGGCTGAGGTACTTGAAATGATTTTTGTGTTGCAAATTGCTATGCTTTTACTGAGGGCTGATGAAAATAAATGAAGCGCCTCTCCCTCTTTTCGCTAATAAATGAAATGAAAAAAAGCACCATTATTATGCCACCTGCTTCTAATTCCTAATTGTGGTAACTTAATTTTCAGATTGTTGTAACTGCTTGCTACCACAGGCGCCTGAGCAAAAAGAAAAAAAAAAAAAAGTATGGAAGGCCGGTTGGGTCTCTTTTGGCAGATGAGGCAGAATGCGCACAGGCTTGCGTTTTTATCCGGTTCTTCCATTAAGATGTATATATTGCATTTTGAGAGGACATCATTCTTCGCTTTCTTCAGCAGCCCAAGGGGTGCTCGGGAGGAAAGAAAAAGTATGCGTTGCTCCATACACGGCGAGTATGGCAAAGTCCACATTTTTCCCCACACTGAGACTGAATGCTGTTTCCTCTCAAAGGAGGAAGTGTTACTTTCTATAAACCGGTTAGGAGCTGCCTTCTGTGAACCTTGCAACCCCACAGCTGAGGACTGGACTTAGTGGTAGGTCCCTCTGGATGGTGACCCTGCTCACCGAGGGTGGAGCTGAGATGAGTGGCCCCCTTGCTTTGCAGCTTGCTCCCTGCCCTCTGAAACCCTTAGGCAGAGTCCTGACATAACAATCTCTCCTGTGTCAAATAGACATTAGCAGATTCACAGCACAACTTCACTGAAGTCAAGTGCTCCGTTTATCTTCGTAACCTAATTCCAAGTTCAGACTAAGCTTTCTGTTTGAAAGTCCTGGGGTTATCGGGCACATTGAGAAGCATTAGAAAGTCGCACAGAGGTATGTGTTTTCAGAGAGAAAGCATTTCCTTGGTATTATTTTAAAAGGGTAGAATACTTCTTTACATGCAACATAATTTTCTTCTCTGGTTAATTCGCTCAGCTAAGTCCATATATAAGACTAATAACAGCTGAAGCCCAAACAACCTATCCATGTTGTTACCTTCACCAGAAAGAGAGAAAACACCTTCTGCGGTGAAATCAATTGAAATACTGACTGCCAGGGCCTCCTGGCTTCTGAGTACCTTGCACTGGGGACCATTGTCCTTTATGCCTGTAAATGGAAATAGGTTGTAAAATGTGGGTTGAATGGTATTACAATCATTTTGGAAGAGAGAGATGCTTATTGTCTAGAGATAACAGCCAGACTCCCCACCCAGTTGAAAGGACCCTGTGAGTGTCTCAGGGACTGTGTCAATGTCCTGTTGATGATAAAACCCCCATTCTAAGAGATGAAAACAAGGGGCAGCCCTGACCAGGAGACAGCGGATGCAACCCTGTTCTAAACGTGGTAAGTTCCCGAAGGAGAGGAACGCAGAAAGACCTTGAATGGAGACAAAATGGAAAGAAAACATTTGTGAATGAGACTTAATGGGGCCCAGCAGCAGGTGCTGTTTAAATACCCAAAATAAGGCGGCAAGCATCTCATACGTGTTTGCTGGGTGCCTTCCTAGGCTGAGTGACATTAGAATGGAAATGTGCCCGAAACACGAGCCTGCATCTGCAGGCAGAGCTAGGCTGACCGGGGGAGGGGGAGGGCTGATGGACCCCCAAAGTCAGGAAAATATGCAAAAGTGGAGAATCTGCGTGCCCGGGTGGTGGTGTGGACGGCTAAATGAAACCCAGAATGCAAATGTGTCTCCCGATCAACCTAGAGTGTCTTATTTACATCTTAAGCTATTTGTTGCTGATTTTCCATGCAAGCGTTTTTGTACTGGAATTCTCGAAGCTGAGCCAGAAGCGTGTAAATGGCCCAGTTGTGTTCTTGCTGCGTGTCTTCTGGAAGGCGCCGACTCTCATGCACACACGTACACAGCCACGTCTACTCGTACAGGAAGTGTGCCCCTTAGCCATACAAATCTCTGCCATCTATATTCCCAAACACGGGGGAGTCTGTGTATTTATTTCTCTCTTGAACTCAACTATGAAACACAAGTCAACATTCTTAAATGTCATTTTTTAATACCTCATATAAAAGGCAAACTTTTTCTAACATGCTTTCCTATTAAATGAACTCCCCTAATGCTCCATGCACCCAGTTTCATTTGTAAAGCTAAGGCATAATATTTTTTAAGAATTTCTTTCAGTATTAGAAAATGAAAGGAAAAAAAAAAAGCAGGGGAAATATTTTGAAAGTCAATTAAAATTTTGTGTACGTTTTCATTTTTTAATGATAAATTAAGTTACTAATTTTGTCCGTGCTCTTTGTAGACACTGCAGGTTTAATTGCTAATTGTTAACTGCGAATGAATACATTTGCATATTAATTAGCTCCCAATTTACATTTTTAATTTGCTTCCTTCAAAAGGTGCAAGATAAAAGGTCGTGTTATTTTAAATAATTTATGCTTTATTGCATGAAATACGCTAATATGAAATGTGCCTACTAATTTTAACCCCTTTTCTAAGAAGGAAAATGAACACCATTAAAAGGAGGACGGCAGAGCCGGTGGCGCTTTGAAAAACAACATTATGCCGTTCTAAACCTCGGCAACAACAGAACCACTTTTTCCTGCAGCCTTGTTGGGCTGAAAAAAAGACTGTATTCTTTCCTATACCCTCAGTTTAAAAAGTGATAATGTATTTAAGGAAGAAAAAAAACAGCTGCAATATGAAGGGGGGGTGGGGGGACTGATCAGGGCTTTATCCAGGGAATGTGTGTCTTGCTTTCTAGTGAATCTTGCCAGCAAATGGAAGCCGATGGGGTGGGTAAGCGTCCACCAGCAGCCACTCCTTACCCGCCACCACTGCTACCCACGAAGTGTGGCTTCCGACTTCCTCACCCTGCTTTCTTAAAAACCCACCAGGTGGTTTTAACAGAGTTTGTTCTTTTCAAGGAGCCGAGCAAAGAGTTCATATATTATCATTTTCTGTCTTTGCCCCGTCAGTCCCACCAGAAGAGAATAAACCCCGATTGTGAAATCGGCTGTGATATCGACATAGAGTGGCTTAGACTAAAAGCAGACCGCCTGCTTCACAGCGGCTGGACCGTCACTGCTGGGGACAGCATCTCCTTTCCATTCCCTCCTCGTTTTCTTTTGTAGGATGTTCTGAGCCATCACCACTCAAATGCTTAGGTTAGTTCACAGAGCTGTACGATAATCTTTTTGAATATGCATGCATGCATTAAACTTAAAAAATAAACAGTTTGGGAATTACAAAATGGGGTTATAGGAAAGATGTATGAATGATGAGAAGGGAATCGAAACCTGCCTATGCTCCCCAGGTTCCTTGGGAATCTCACCCCTTTTCTTCCTGTTTGTCTTTCTGCAGCTGGATCCCAAGTTCTGTCTTATGCTGTCTTATGCATCCTAGGCAAAGGCCACCTCAGTAGACTGGGGCTCCTGGATATTAAAACACAAAGAATTGAGCTGGAGAGGTAGCTCACCTGGTAAAAGTACCTGCCATCAAGCCTGAAGACCTGAGTTCAACCCCTGGACTCACATGTTAGACAGAGCAAACCACCTTCCTCAAACTGTCCTCTACATATGTCCTGTAACACTTGTGCACACATGCATGCACACATACACACTACACACACACACACACACACACACACACACACACACACGAGAGAAAGAGAAAAAAATATAACAATAATTTTTAAAAATAGGACAGAAAGGTTTGCAAGTAGATGGTCTGGGGTGGACCCTGCATAGTCTCACCAAATGCGGGCTAGGCCTCGCAGCATGCCTACCAATGAAAAGTTCAGTATGCACCAGCCTAGGTCATTTGAAGTGTTAACCCATAGAACTGAGTAGGCTGTTCACCAATGGGGTGATATTTCCAGGCAATTATAGGTGCAGTGACAGGAACATTCACAGGTTTATCTTGAAGGAAGCACCAGCATGTAGATTCACCCCACACCCCTGAGGGGCCAGGCGTGTAAACGCACCTCCAAAATGCCTACGATTTGCGTACAAGAAAGTGTTCTTTGGTTTCTATGAACAACAGCAGGGAGAAATCCACAGTGAGATACAGCCTGGGCTGTTTGCGCCACTCAGTTGGATGAATAAGATGCAGGGAGCTGTAGTCATGTTATTTCAACCTTGCCCAGACCCCAGAGTGACGGGAACATGGCCCAAATCATCCTAAATCATAAGCTGCCTAATAGTGAGGTTGGGGGCAGGACTGTGGCAGGCAGTTGCCTTTCGGGAAACATGACGGGCATGTGGATGAAAACGCACAGAGATGCAGGCTTCCTCTGCAGGCAATGTTTGGGCTTCTAATTCAGCTGTGTGTTGACAGCATCATAAATTGTATTGTGCAGACTTGGTGGTGGAGGGAGGCTGTCCTCATGACAGTCCACACAGAAGTCTCCACGCTGTGTCTCTGTGGCAGAGCACTCCCCTGTATGTCCCACAACAGAGCCCTTTGGTAAGCCAGGGGTTAGTTGTAATTCTTGCAGACTGGTGGATGGGATATAAGTAGGTGGGACTCCTGAGCTAGGTGGTGGTGGCTACACACCTTTCATCCCAGCACTCTGGAGGCAGAGGCAGGCAGATCTCTGAGTTCAAGGCCAGCCTGGTCTACAGACAGAGTTCCAGGACGGTCAGAGCTACACAGAGAAGCCCGTCTCGAAAAAAGGAAAAAGAAAAAAAAAAAAGAAAAAAAAAAAAAAAAAAAAAAAGGACCTCTGAAAAGTCACGAGAGAGCCAGGAGGGAAGGGACACATTGCATGTTTGGCCTATGTGGAGAAACGTGTGTGCGTACACACATGCGTGTGTTAAAAAGACACTTGGTGCAAATGTTCGAAAGTCCCCACATACTTTAGTGAATAAAGCCACTCAGGACGAGAGCAAATGAAGCCAGCAGAGATTCCCCCTGCTGGCCCGGCCTCTCTTGGACATCCAGCCTGGTTTGTTTAGTGTAATAGTCAAAACATTTTTTTCTCCTCCCGGGTCATGTTGATCTGTAGAATAATTTGGATTCTCAAGCTGTTATGCTTCTTCCTTCCCCACAGCACCCAAATGAAAGGAAGCCACTTCATAGTCTAGAATGAGACAATACCAAGAGATACAGACGGGAAAGGGGAGGAGACTGAAGCCCCATCCAGGGCAGGACTCGCTTCTGAAACACTGAGTTCCACTCACCTCTGCCTCATCCCCTTAAAGAGAATCTTTCTGGAAAATTCCAACATGTTTGGCAGGTTTGTTCCAGTGGGGAGTCCTCCAGTCCTCGCATTTAAGGAATGCACTTCTGGGGTGCACAGAGCAAGCCTGCATACCCCAGAGTGTTGGGGGAGGCTGATTCCTGAATTTTCGCCTCCCCCTCCTCCCAAGCAGGAGAGGGCTGGAAGAATTGCTTCTGCCCTGGATATAAGAGAGGGGAATTTTAAACAGGCAGAGTGTAATCATCCAAATTGGAACCCAGCCAGGACACTGTGAGGAAAATTACTCCTCCTTGCCTGCTAAATGCCAGGGGAGAGTAAATGACCTGCAGCCTGCACCCCCCCCCAACCCCGCTCAGGTGGGGCACTCGCTTCGGACAGAGCAGAGGGGCAGCCCATCCTTAGTATCCCTAGCTTACAGCGTCCCCACCTGCCCCACATCAACTCCCATCACAGAAAGCTGAAGGCAGAAACGAATTCTCAAAAAGGACCGCTCCCACCAACATCCCCACTGCGTCACGCCCACCTCAGCCGGAGTCCAGGGTCCCTGGGGTCCTGCATGGAGCAGCCTGCCTCTCAGACTCGGAGGAATCTGTGTCTCTCATCTCAACTCCCAGCCAAGCCAGAAGGACCTGCTCAGATCACAGACTTGGGTTAAAATCTCATCAGACCCAGACCCTACCATAGGTTCATCTTCCACAAAGACACCTGAACCTTGGCCTGATTCCTCCCCAAGCAGACTCTCTGTGGACGCCAAGGTTCTTTTGTAGATAGCTAACCAGTATAAGCAGGACTGGGAACACATTCTTGAATGCTTTTCTGATTGTGGCCTTAAAATAATTGCCCCGCGACCGACTTGTCGGTTCACGAGGAAGAGGCATTTTATAGAGTGAGTCATCCTCTGGAAGGGAGGCACCTGCTCACCAGGGCTTGGTGAGACTGCCCTGAAGATATGGTCCTTTTGGATTAAGGTTGAGGGGCCGGGGATGTGGCTCAGCTGGCAGAGTGCTTGCCTAGCACACGTGAAGTCCTGAGTTCGATTCCCAGCACTGCACACACTGCATATGATGACGCACACCTGTAATGTCAGCGCACTCAGGGAAGTAGAGGCAGGAGGAAGTTCAGATCATTCTTGACTACATCTCAGGTTTGAAGTCAGGGTGGCCTGGAACTCTGTCCCCAAACAGAGCAAACGGAGGCTGGGGCCACCGCACAGTGCTGCTCTTCTTGTAACAGCAGGAGACCTGAGCTCCATCCCAGAACCCACATTCGCTAGCTGAGCACGGTAGTCTGTATTTGGAACCCCAGCTCTGGGGAGGCAGAGACTGGAGGATGGCTCACTAGCTGGTCAGTCTAGCCTGCTTGGTGAATTCCAGGCCAGTGAGAGACCTTGCCTCAGAACTTACTTGTTGGACAGCTCCTGAGAAAGGACTCGAAGATTGACCTTTGACCTCTACATGTATATACACACACACACACACACACACACACACACACACAGAGAGAGAGGAGCCAAAATGTGGCATGCACAGACTCCACAATAAAGGGTGTTCTCTGCCAGTTTCTCTAAGGATGCTAGGCCCTGGGAACACTCAGGGCCTCAAGCTGGACCACACAGTGGCTCTCACAGAAATCTCCTTCCCCATGCTAAATCCTGGTACCCACGAATGTGTCCCCGAGGTAGAAACTCCTCTGTGAATCTAAAGCACTGAAATTAGTGGTAAATCCTGAGCAGAGACACACGGACACAGAGGCAAGGGCAGAGACACACGGACACAGAGGCGAGCGCAGAGACATGGGGTAGCAACTGGAAGGAGACACCAAGGGACAAGGCAATAAGCAGCCACTAGCGGAAGGCAAAGGCTCCTCCCCAGAGCCTAGGCAGAGAGCATAGCCCTGCTAACACCTTGACCTCTGTCTGCCTGAGACAGGCTAGGTTGCCGCTGTTTCAAGCAACCCAGTGTGTAGCACTTTGTTCCAGCAGCCCCAGGACCTTGACATAGACCTCTGTGGGCTGAAGTAGGCTTTTGCTGTTTGAAAAAATCCAAGAAGTCCTTGGAACGGCACAGAGTCAAAGATGGACACATATAGAATGTGTGGGGAGCGGGCACCAGAGTAGCTAAGATTCTTACAGTCTGAGGAGCGGTAACCTCGTAGAGGCTCCGGGGTAGGGCAGAGAAGATCAAATAAGTGGGAGAAACACACACGTGCACAGACGTGTGAGAGAAGGAGCCACAGCACCTGGCAATGCTGGAAACCTAGTGCCCAACAGAAGGGGACTGAAAAAATACCCAACCGTTGACAAGATCGTGGAGATTCCTCCTGACAGGCCCCCACAAAACAGAGCTAAATGTGAGCAGTGTGTCACAAACAAAAGGCACTGTGAGCCCAGGCCTGCACCCTCGAGCAAGCCCTCTGGACACGGAAGTAGCCCAGAAGGGGAGCTTCTAACGTAGCTTCCAACAAACAGATTTTTACTTCTATTGTGCTTTTTGCTTCCGCCATTTCTAATTTCTCTCCACAGTGGATTTGTAATTGAATAATTGTGTATAAATCTTAATGTTTATTCTGACTTCCGTGGGCTCGTGAGTGTGGGTTTGCACACCTGAGTGCAATGCCCACAGAGGCCAGAAGAGGGCACGGGATCTCCTGGAGCTGGAGTTAGGTGGATGGGAGTCACTAGTCACAGGTGCCCGGAGCGCCTGTCCTTCGCAATAGCAATCCGGGCTCTTAATCACTGAGCCGCCTCTCCAACCCCTTCCAAGATACATTTTTAGGCTTTGTGTGTGTGTGTGTGTGTGTGTGTGTGTGTGTGTGTGTGTGTGCACGCGTGTGTGTGCGTGCGTGCGTGTGCGTGCGTGCGTGCGTGCGTGTGTGTGTGTGTGTGTGTGTGTGTGTGTTTTAATTAAGACTCCTTGGTGAAATTAAAACAGAAGTCTCTATCTAAAGGTTCCAGTCAAGTCCCTGCCTACCTAGAAAGCTGCTCACACCATAGGTAGAAACATGAATAGCTCAGTTCTTTCGGAGAAGAAATGGGCTGTCTCTATTGCAACTTAAACTACACATAACCCTTTGATACCGCATTTGGACATGCAGTTTTCTACTTCAGACATGTCCTCAGATGTGCACGCAGACAGTTCGCAGAAGGTTTGAGACATGCAAGTCCCAGATACCCTCTTGTTCCCAGACCCCATCCCTGCCCGGTCCTGGGACCACAAACTCTTATGTGAGTTCTGGGTCTCAAACTCAGGTCCTCATACTTGCATGTGCAAGCACTTTATAAACTGAACTACCTCCTCAGCCCAAGACTGACTCTCTTCCATCCTGCGGTCCCTGAAGGCCTCAGGGTTGGACACACAATTGTTTCACTTACAACATGAGGAAAACATGAGAAACCTCTGCTCAGGTGACCTGCAGAGTCCTGGCTCTGCCATCTCTGAGCCTTTCAGTGCCCAAGTACCTTTTCTTGGGTGCGTGGGGATGGAGCCCATGGCTTCTCACCCAGAAAAAAAAAAAAAAAAAAACAAAAAAAAAAAAAAAAAAAACAAACTTAAAACAATAGCTGAGGTGAGAAATTTCGAGACTCCTATCAGAGGGATGTTTTTTAGTGCCCAGCTCTGTACCAAGCGGAAGGTATTTCATAAACATGATATGAAAGCCTGCACTAAGAGAATCTGATTTAGGTACGAGAGCAACGCAGACCAACTGCGCATCAGGGTTATGACCTTGCATTTGACTGGGAATCCTTAGACGCTGATGGAAGCCATCAGCTGAACCTTATTTATAATCAGCTTTCAGCGTGGATGGCTGTCCTGTAAAATGCCTCTCAAATTACATACAGAATCTCACTGTCTCCTCAGGCAAATAGGAGAACCCACATCAAAGGCTTTAATTGTAATACGGGTCACTGTCAAGGGGAAACTATTGCCCAAGCCCGTCCGATTAGTGAAATCACATGTGACTTAAGCATGGGCTGGGGCCACAGTCTTTGTAGCCAAGGACAGCTCAGAAAGTGCCTGGGAGATGAGTCCCAGTAACTCACATTAAGGAAAATGTCATTACAGGGAAAATTTAATTCTACATCTGTGTTGAAGAGTTTGCTGAGAGTGTAGAGCACCCAGTCTAAGGGACAGTCTGCTTCCAAAGTCCCTGAATGGACCCCAAAGGTGTAACAAGGCAGGCATTGTGGTGTCTTGGCTGAGAGGGAATCTGAGCAGATATGAAGTCCAGTTTCTCTTAGACACACAGTGGATGGAGGTGACAGCCGGGGGCTGCTGTCCGAGACAGGCCACCTGGCTACCTGTTGGAAGTGAACAGGGTAGTCCTGCACACCGACTCTAAAACACCCCCAAAGAAACAACTGGAGGGAGCTAAAGAGATGGCTCAGCGGTTAAGAGCACTGGCTGCTCTTCCAGAGGACCTGAGTTCAATTCCCTGCAACCACATGGTGGCTCACAACCATCTGTAGTGGAATCTGGTGCCCTCTTCTGAAATAAAGGTGCACATGCAAATACAGCACTCAAAAATAAATAAATCAGAGAGAGAGAGAGAGAGAGAGAGAGAGAGAGAGAGAGAGAGAGAGAGAGGGAAGAAACAACTGGAACAGGAATTCAGAAGACCAAACTCCTCTGACAACTTCCCCTCCACCAACAAGCAGGTTGTTACCATACTGCCTTCTCTGGGTCCCCCTCCCTCAGTGTACCTGTGACCTGCCCTTCTCATTCACCTAGAGTTATTCACCTCACTTCAGATGGATCACCTGCCCTAGGTTGGTCATAGCCAGGGCAGCATGGCACAGCGAACCATGAGATTCCTGGCAAAGCTCTCCATGTTAGAACCTGTAAACACCATCGGCATATAACGTGTGTGCTGGTGAGCACTGTGTGTGCTGGTGAGCACCGTGTGTGCGGGTGAGCACCGTGTGTGCTGGTGAGCACTGTGTGTGCTCTTCACTTCTGTCCTTCTGTTTGCCTTCAAGTGTCCGTTCCCACAATCCCCCATTTCTCTACCTCTTCCAGAGGTGAGAAAACAGCCCTTTCACCCCCACACAAGTTTGAACTGGCCTCTCTGTGCCATTAGGTGTCTGTAATAGCTAGCTTCCTGTCACCATGACCAAGTGCCCAAGAGAAGCCACTCAAAGAGAAAGGTTTATGGATCTGGAGAGGCAGATGTGACCGAGTCAGGGCAGGAATGTATACATTCATAAGGCAAGACTAAAGAAACAAAGCCAGGTGTGGTGGCACACATCTGTAATCTTACTGTGCTGAGGCAGGAGGATCACCATGAATCACCACCACTGAGGTCAGTCTGGACTACGCAGTGGGTTCTAGACAGTCTGGGCTACAGAGTGAAATCCCATCTCAGCCCTTGCCCCTAAAAGGAAAAGGAGAACAAGCTTTAAAAGGAAACTATGGATAAAATGAAATGATTTTGGTGAATTTTTATGTCAGCAGATGTGGTCTGGATGATCTCTTTGGAGATCTGGAGGTCAAGGAGGTCACTGGCATTGATGGTTGAACGTTAAGCATCCAGACCAGAGGGCCCAAGTGGTTTTCATCAAAATCCTAGGACCACGATCTTGTACTGCCAGGCAGGAAGTGTAGGCGGGACAAGGAGAGAGGAGAATTCTGGGAAGTGGAAGGCTGAGTCAGAGAGACACTGCCAGCCACCGCCATGACAAGCAGCATGTGAAGACGCTGGTAAGCCACGAGCCACATGGCAAGGTATAGATTTATAGAAATGGATTAATTTAAGCTGTAAGAACAGTTAGCAAGTAGCCTGCCACGGCCATACAGTTTGTAAGCAATATAAGTCTCTGTGTTTACTTGATTGGGTCTGAGCGGCTGTGGGACTGGCGGGTGACAGAGATTTGTCCTGACTGTGGGCCAGGCAGGAAAACTCTAGCTACAACCCAACAGAAGCCAAGTTGTCATGTGATCATCTAAGAAATCAGGAGAGACAGAATTTCCCAGATAGGCCTGCTTTAGTCCACAAGTACCATATTTATGTCTAAAACATCCCTCAAAGGACCAGAATCAGCACAGAACACCTCAAGACCAAGTTCTCAGCACAAAGGAGATTTATTTGCCCCAGAGGGACAAAGGGCAGGAATAAGAGGCAAAGACGTGAGATAGAGGATGAGAGAGAAGCGGAAGGGAATAAGGGAGAGGGGAAGGGTATTTGCCCCAGAGGGACAAAGGACTGTCTCTGGATACAGAGGAGACAGATGTGGCCCATAGGCGAATGGCAGTTTATAAAAGGGAAACCTGTCAATAGGATGAGTTGTTTGTTTTGACTGGACATGTTAATTAGGGTAGTCGCAAGTGGACTTTTGACTGCCACACTTCAATAGTTTGAGAGTGGAAACTTGGTGGTCAGCCTCAGGGGGAGGAAAGGACCAAATAAGAGATTAGACTTTGCTGGCTAGCTTTAGGATATAATCTAACGGTTTAGCAAGGCAGAGGGAATGGGGGAGAAGGGCAAGGCCTGCCAGAGCTATGTTTGCCTGCTCAGGCCTGTTAGACCCCTTCATCCCCCCAAATCCCAAGTGGCAAACACGTAGTCCTCAGACCACGGAGCTCCAGACGGTGCTGGAACCTTGAAGAGGTATGATCTTGAAGGGGATACCGAGAGCCAGGTCTAGGTCAGTTCTCTCTCCCTCTCTCTCTCTCTCTCTCTCTCTCTCTCTCTCTCCCTCCCCCTCCCTCCCTCCCTCCCTCCCCCTCCCTCCCTCCCTCCCTCCCTCTCTCTCTCTCTCTCTCTCTCTCTCTCTCTCTCTCTCTCTCTCTCTCTCTCTCTCTTCCTCCCAGTCATTAGACCGACATATTGTGGACTAGACCCCAACCTCTAAAACTGTGAGCGCAGGTGGGACTCTTCTTTTTAAAAGTGATTGTCCTGTGTGCTTGTCACAGGGACGGACGCTGACTGACAACATGCTTGTGGGGTACCCTCTGTAGTGATCCCTACCCTCAGTGACATGACCCAGGGTCTGCCCAGCTGCTGCTTTCCCACTGCTGTGTGTCCAACTTCCGAGGAAAGAAACTGGTAGTGAGTCAACCTTTGTCTCCACATTCTCCTACCCTGTTCAGTCTGTAACCTCCTGAATGAAGCCTTGCCTGGTTCTAGAATCACAAAGGAAGCCAATTAAGGTCTTTAAGCTAAGTGTGGTAGACCAGACCAGGCCTGCCTGCTTGATCTCAGAGTGGACATCCTTGACACACAGGACGTTTTCCACTCACAGGAGACTGTGCCTGGCTGTATTTTATTTCTGTACATCTAGTGCGCGCGCGCACACACACACACACACACACACACACACACACACACACACACACACACACACACACACACACACACACACTCTAGATTCTAGGTACTCCCCAAACATGATGCAAATCCATGGCCCAGGTACTCAGGACAGACCTTGGTGTGCTGCCCTCTAGAGGAGATATCTGGAATAGCAACTGTACTGCTCAAGGGGTCATGTGGGGTGGTAGGAAAGAAGCAGGCCTTCTTTATTTTCTCAGCACTGTTAGTCAGAAGCCCCAAACAGCTTTGCTAGGCTCACCTCAAGGGGTCAGCAGCGATGCCTTGCCGCCGCAGAGGATGCTGGGGAAGAGGCCATTTCCTTCCTTCCCTACCTCTGGGGTCACTGCCCTCATGTTTCTTGGCTCGCTGCCCCTTCCTGTGTGGAAAACCCTAACATGGCACCTTGGTGTCACTGTACCTTTGTCTGGGCAATAGTCTCCTCACTCCTGGAATGATTCCGTGGACATAATTAAGCCTGTTAGATCATCCACATTGATCTCCCTTCCCCAGTTCTTAACTAAAATCACATCCGCCCAGTGCCTGTTGCTATGTAAGGCAACATACTCAGTAACCGGTGGGTCTGCCGTGTGCCTAGCATTTGGGGAGGTTGGAAGGACATTGCAGAAGAGACTCTGGGAAGGACTCTCCTTGATCAACACCCTGAATTTCTCAGATGAACTTCTCAATTCGAAAAGCCTGAGCCAGGATTCAAACCCAGGCTGTTCAGTTCCCGTGCTAGGAACCCCACAGCACCTCCAAACAAAAGGTCATCCCAGAGTGAAGAGCACAGACAGACAGACCCAGGGTGAGTGTGCTCTCAGTGGCACAGAAAACCTCATGGGGAGCTGTGGACAGACACACAGACCCTGAATATTCATGGTAGGAAAGCAGGAAGCTGCCCCCCTCCCCGTCCCATACCATTCTCCTGAGATGTTTGGAGGGTCCCATCCCACTCCTACAGCCTCTGTGCCCTGTAGGCTCAGTGCCCACTGCCCCGCATCCCCCCACAGAGCACAGTGCCCACTGTTCCCCACACACACACAGAGCGCAGTGACCACTGCCCTGCCTCCGCCCCCCCATATACACTCAAAGTGCGCAGTGTCTCGTTAATGTTTTATTTTATTACTTTATTGTGGGGGTTGGTGTTGATCATTTGCAACTTAATGTAATGGCGTCTAATGTGCACACTGCTAAATAATTCACAAGAGTCTGGCTGCCACCTCTCAGGAGCCGAATCCCCTCAGCTTGCTAACCAGGTCAACTGTTTAAAGTCCAGTCCTGATGAGTCCCTTTCCTGTAGAATATTCCCATGGAGTAGGCCATCACCAAGAGCCGTATCAGTCCAGGGCAGTGGTTCTCCACCGTCCTAATGCTACTACCCTTTAGTACAGTTCCTCATGTTGTGGTGATCCCCAGCCATACAATTATTTTCGTTCTTATTTCATAACTGATTTTGCTACTGTTGTGAACTGTAATGCAAATTTCTGTGTTTTCCAAAGGTCCTTGGGGGTCTAGACCCACGGGTTGAGAACCACTGGTTTAGGGGGCTCACAAGACTTGGTATACAGAGATGTGGCTGCCCCCTCTAACCTGAGTACAAAAACCTTTGTCCATGTTCTGACTTTAGGAATCTGTGGACAAGTCACATCACACAGCAAGAGGAGGTTGGTGGGCATGAGTTAGTCAAGATTGGATTAACTTGATATTTTCGGTCCATCCTGTTGTGACAAGCACCATGACCAAATGCAGCTTTGTAGAGGAAAGGGTTTAATTTGGTTTACACATCCAGGTCACAAGCGATCATTGAGGGAAGTCAAGGCAGGAACTCACATAGGGATTTGAAACAGAAACCACGGAGATGCAGCTAGCTGGCTTACCCTCCAGCTCATACTCAGCTCGCTTTCATACAGCCTGGGACCAGCTGCCTAGGGATTGCTCCTCTCATAATGGGATGGTCCTCTTTTATCAATCAGCAATCAAAATAATCCCTCACAGATGTGTCTGTAAGCTGACCTGTTAAAGACAACACTCAGTTGAGACTCTTTATATGATTGTAGGCTGCATCAGGTTGACAGTTAATACTGACTAGTGCTCCTGGATTATCCCAGTAGACGGTAAGTGTGACCACAAGTGACCTCACGGGAGGGAGGACAGGGTCTGGTCAAATAGGTGATGTTGACAAAGGAGCCTGTGGAAGTCTCAAGCCTGGAGTTGAGGATGAAGGGAGGGACTGCCAGCCAAGGATCCCAGGCAGCTTCTACAAAATGCAGGAGACATTGTTCCAGAGTTTCCAGAAGGAACTGGCCCTGCTGACACTTTGCCCTTTACCTTATAAGACCCAATTTCTGTCTCTTAGAACGCCTTTCACTGCTACGTCTCAGGAACATTCCAGAAGCTAGCATCTAAAGCTGCTTGATTTTTAAAAAAAAAAACATTTATTTAACTTATTTATTTTATATGCATTGATGTGAAGGTACCAGATCCCATGGAACTGGAGTTACAGAGAGTTGTGAGCCAACATGTGGGTGTTGGGGATCTGGGAATTGAACCTGGGTCCTCTGGAAGAGCAGCCAATGCTCTTAACTGCTGATTAGAGTCATCTCTCTCCAGCCCCTAAAGCTGCTAGATTTGTGCCACGATTTCAGCAGCCAGAGGGACAAGGCTGGAGAGATGGCCCAGCCAGTAAAGTAGAGAAGAACAGTTCAGGTTCAAGAACTTAAAAATGCCGCCAGGCATGGGGCTGGAGGGACGACTCAGCCGTGGGGGACACTTGCTGCTCTTTCAGAGGACCCCAGTTCAGTTCCTAGCACCTTATAGCCTCCTGTAACTGAAGCTCCAGGGGTCAGGGGTGAGGATCTGAAACCTCTGACCTCTGAGGGCACCCAAACTCACATGCACACCTCCCCACCATATACACATATAGTTAAAAATAATAAATCTTTAAAAAAAAAAGTACCAGGCATGTTGGTACATTTGTATATGCAGCACCAGAAGGCAGGAGGATCTCCAGGACATACTAGCCAGCCAGCCTCTGTGGTGAGCCAGATCAGTACAAAAGGATGGCTTTTGGAGAATGATACCCAAGGTGGTCCTCTGGCCTTCACACCTGCTTGCATGCATGCACGTGCACACAAGCTCACACACACATACACACACGCATGCACACAGGCATGTATGCACACTTACATGCTCCATACACACACACACACACACACACACACACACACGTGGGTGTGCACAGACAATCACAGTATACAAGCATGCATACACATGCTCACACTCAGAGCTGGGCACACAGGGAAGGCTTTGCCATGTTCAGTGGTCTCGGGCAGAGGAATAATAGGAAGATCATGGTTCATGGACACCCTAACCTTCTGCACTGAGATCAGCTTGGCAAATTCTGGACAGATAGATCCCTAGGCCCCAGTCAAATGCTGTTGGCAAGCAAATAAAGCCTGCAGGAAACCCAACTTCCCCATGCTCTGGGCTCCACTCCCCCATCCCCCAGCTTCTGGTCAGGGTGCACATGGGTTTCACAGTTTATAAACATTTAACTAGCCACAAAGCCCCTATGCTAACCACACTTTGATTTTTGGTCAGAAGAACATTTATGGCCCCCAGGACACACAGCTAAGTGAGGCTGGGGAGGTGGAAAGTCTATGTACCGTAAACCAAGCAGGTTCCAGACTTAATGGCTCTTGCAGCGCAGAGTTGAATGTGCCTGCCAGAGAAGCAGCCTCCCTGCTTCATACCCATCAGAGCCAAAGGTCCCAAAACGGTCCCCAGTTTGGTATCAGGCTTCCGAATAATTGATTGCTCCTCTCAGTGAGCTACAGACCTGGAAACAAACCATTCTCCCATCTCTTATTTGATCTCTGCTCATCTCTCCAGTTAGCAGCCATGGCTGCCTGTCCACCCAGGAGGACACTGTTCACACTGCCAAACTAGTTAACAGCCCTGGGAATCCGAGTCTACGAGGAAGCCATGCAAGAGCTGGGAAGCCGGGGTCAGCAGAACCTGTGAGGACCCTAGCTAACTGTGGTTGATATATTGTGTACCCCAATAAACTTATCTGGGGGTCAGAGAACAGAACAGCCACTATATTAAACATAGGTTTAGGCCGTGGTAGCACATGCCTTTAATCCTAGCATTCTGGAGGCAGAGATCCATCTGGACCTCTGAGAGTTCAAAGCCACACTGGAAACAGCCAGGTGTGGTGACACATGCCTTTAATCCCAGGGAGTTATGGTAGGAAGCAGAAAAGTATAAGGCATGAGGACCAGGAACTAGAGGCTTTTCAGGTTTGTTAAGCTTTTAGGCTTTTAGCAGCAGTTCAGCTGGAGATCCATTCGGATGAGGACTCAGAGGCTTCCAGTTTGAGGAAACAGGATCAGCTGAGGAATTGGCGAGGTGAGGTTAGCTGTGGCTTGTTCTGTTTCTCTGATCTTTCAGCATTCACCCCAATACCTGGCTCCGGGTTTGTTTTTATTAATAAGACCTTTTAAAATTTGTGCTACAGCTAACTTTCTCCCATCACCCCTGGGTTTATGAATTGTTCCTAGCACACACACACAAAAAGGGGGCAGTGTGGTGGCAGAGAAAGGCTCAGGCCATAAAATGCTTGTCATGCAGGTATAAGGATCCGAGTTCAGTCCCTAGAACCCACATTAAAAAGCTGAGTGTGGTGGCCTGTGACTGTGCTCGCAGCCCCGGGAAGCTGAGATAGGAGGATCCCTGGGATGGATGGATGGCCAGTTAATCTCGCCTAATCTGAAGGTTCCAGGTCAAAATGAGAGAGCCTACCTCAGCAAGCCAGGTGGAGAACGGGGCAGGGAATCATGGTTATTCACTTGACTGCATCTGGAATAAGCTGAAACCCAAGTTTCTAGGCACTCCTGTGAGGGATTTTCTTCCTCAGCTTATTTGAAGTAGGAAGATCCACTTTCCATGTGGGCCACACCTTCTGTTGACAGCCCAGATAAAAGGACATCTTTGTTTTGGGCCTGCTTATTTTCACTCTGGTAAGTTCACTACCCTGTTGCTTTGGTTGGTATTAAATCCAGCTTCTTCAGGATTCCAATGTAGACTGAAGATAAGAAGCTCTCTAGGAATCTTAGAGGGCTCCAGTATCTCATTAAGTCTGCAGAGACGTCCAGCCTCATGGACTGAACAACTACCAGATCCTTGGCCTTTCCAGCATGATACAGCCATTGTTGGTCACAGCCTGTAAACCATTAATAAATCCTCTTTTAATATAGAATTCATTCTATCAGTTCTGTTCCTCTAAAGAACCCTGAATGAAAAAGACACCTAAGGTTGGCCTCTGACCTCCATACACATGTATACACCCATCTACTTACGAAAGACACACACACACACACACACACACAGAGGATCACAAACACATGAATGCATAGTCATACACACAAAGCAGACCTCATCTGTAAGAATTGAGCTAGGTACCCTGCATGTATGTTACAGTTGTGTAGCTTGATCCTTTTGTGGGACTCCTAACAGTGGAAGCAGGGTCTGTCTCTGACTCTTTGGCGGGCTCTTGGGACCCTACTTCTCATACTGGGTTGCCTTGCCCAGCCATAATATGAGGGGAGGTGCTTAGTCTTACTGCAACTTGATAATCATGTTTTGTTGACATCTGTGGAAGGCCTGCCCTTTTCTGAACAGAAATGGAGGAGGAGTGGATGGGAGGGTAGTGCAGAAGGGAGGTGGGGGGAGAAGAGGAGGGAGGGGAAACTGCATGTAAAATAAATAAATAATTTTAAAAAATATCTGAGCCAGGGCTCTCCTCTCTCCCACCACACTATGGTCCCAGGGTTAGGGACTCAGGCAAAACCTTCTGTTGAAGAATGGCGTCTTCCCGTAAAACTCACAGGGATTCCATGGTTTTCTGGGGTGTTACTGAGGCTGGAGCATCATGAGTTTGCCCAATGGGAAGGGGATGCTGGGGCTTTACAGAGAACCAAGGTGGTGTCGTCAAGGGCTGCTGCCCAGGAAGGATCTCAAACTCTACCTGGGGATGCTGACTACAGTGAGTAGCTGCACAGCGGTACCCAGGGGCTGAGGAGGGCTCCGAGGCTGGGGGCTTGACAACAACCTATTCGTCCAGGACACATGACCTTCCTGGAAACGGCAGCCAGGGTCACCATTTGGAAAGAGATTCTGGGGCTCATCTGGACAAGTGAGAGGAGAATGGAGTGAGCTTGAGCACCCAGGGGCAACTTGCCGGCAGGACGGACAGACACTTAGGCATGGGAGGTGGGGGAAGTCTCTATGAGGGAAGCCTTGGGTTTGCGGAGAGTGGCTCAGCTCTTAGCATCCCTCACTAGACACTGCTTAAGTGCCCCCAGTGGACATGGGCTCAGGCCCTGCAAACCTCCTGGGGCCCTGAGGTCATATGCTGCTGTCACAGCATCGTCCTCTGAAAGCCTGTCCTCTCATGTCCTGTGACCCAGCATCCCTTGTCCATTGGGGGAGTTTAGGCAAGGAGGACTCAAAATATTGAGGTACCCTACTATCTATGGTGCTGTTCCTCTGCTTTACCCCACCTGTAGGGATCCGTGGCACCTGGGCCTCTACACTGTGTCCACAGTCCAGTGAGGGCTGCTGGGGCCTGTGGGTACCCATGATGCCAAGGAGGCAATGTCTGTGGAACTTGCTCTATGTGGCCCCATGTCCAGTCAGCGGCTCTATGACTGTGAGTGATGAAGGGATGGATGCTCAGACCATCAGGGAAGACACACAAGGACACTAGGAATGATAGTTTGTCCCTTGGAGGCCTGGGCAGTGTGAGGCCCTGGCATCTTGCAGCCCCCTCCCCGATCTGAACCTTAATACCTTGTGTTCTCCCCACCTCTTTCTCTACCCTAAACATTCTACTCCACAGACTTCGTCCTGAGTCAATAGAAGCTCTTTACAGGGAGTGTGTGCGCACATGCATGCACTTGCATGCACATGGGTGGCTGCATGTACACATGCATGCTTAGATTCTTGGAATTATCAGAACCCACCCACCTCTGAACAAATAGCTGCAGGCCCCTGATGGATACAAACAATTGTGAGGCAAGAAAGGGTTCCCGCACCAATGCATCAGCCCACACACTTGGAGGAAACTAGACTGGAGCTCCATCTCTGCTCCTGTGAAAACGAGAATATTTTATCAGATTAACCAAACCCTGAGCATGCATGTGTTTTCTCTCTCTCTCTCTCTCTCTCTCTCTCTCTCTCTCTCTCTCTCTCTCTCTCTCTCTCTCTCTCTCTCAGACAGTTTTTCAGAAATGTGGACGCAGATGAGAGACCCAGGGACAAGCCTTACCTGCCCTCTGTCAGTTTGAAAGAGAACATATTCTTCATACTCATCCATGAATATTTAGCAAGGCAACAAAAACACCCAACGATACCCCAGAGGTGCACAAGTGCACAGCCCCCTCCCTGAACACCCACATTGCTTGGCATCAACATTGTAACTGGGCTGTGTTTGAAATGCGATCTCAGCTCACCACAGTCCTCCAGCCAGCTCCCAGCTCCCTCACTTTCTCCTTTCCGTTTGTGTACCCAGCTGCCCCTCCCCATTTAAATGCTAAGCACCAAATAAAATAACAAACAAAGCAGACCGTGAGTGCGTGTGTGTGCGCGTGTGTGTGTGTGTGTGTGTGTGTGTGTGTGTGTGTGTGTGTGTATGTGTGTGTGTGTGTGTGTGTGTGTGTGTGTATGTATGTCTCATGCGTGCGTGAGCAGAGGGTAACCACTAGCGGCACATATTAATTTCAGATAGCCACTCCTTCTTCGCTCAGGAAAACAAAAGGCGTCACACACATTAGACAGGTCTGTTCTAAGGTGACTAAGGATGGGAGTGGATCAGTAGTGCTAGGAGCTTTGACAAGGCCCCCGTGGCAGGCTGGATCAGGGCCCCTCAAAAATGCCCAGGTCATAGCCTCAGGAACCTGTGCATAGTATCTTTTATGCAAAGAGATTTTTGAGACATGAATAAGTTGGATGCGTAGAGGGGGAAATAAGAGCCTGCATTATCAGGAAACCAAAAGGCAATGTCTTTCTGGGGTAAAAGGGAGACTTGGTCAGGAGAGAGAGAGAAAGACAGACGGACAGACAGACAGAACATCTCCAGGTGCCACTTTGAAACTCCGAAAACAGAGACACTGTGTCTATGGGGCAAGGACTGCAGGTTACCACTGGAAACTGAAAAAATTAAAAAGGTAGAATCAGACTCTGCCCTGGAGCCACAGGAAGAAGCAGGCTACTGGGCAGCCAGATCTCAGGCCCGGGCTGCCCTCTGTCGCTATAACTGCACCCCCACACTGCATCATCTATGAAGGAAAGAGGTGTCTCTTGATCTGTAGTTCTGGAGAGTGGAAGTCTGTGACTCAGAGGGGGCACAGGAATGGGCCTCACACCACAGCACGCTGCTTTACAACCAAGCCGAAGGTGGAAGTCATGGGTGCCCATGGAGGAACCAGGCTCAAAGGCTGGGCAACTCTGCCATAAACCACCCTCGCGAGAACTAACCACCTCCAACGAGAAACACACATCCTCGTTCTGTTTCTCTGTTGCTGTGACAAAAAAAAACACAGACCAAAAACATTTAGAGTGTGATGGCTGTTCTTGGTTGTCAACTTGGCCACATAGGACATTAACTAAAACCCAAGCAGCCGGGTACGTGTGTAAGGGATTTTTTTCTCAACTAAATCATTTGAGGTGGGAAGACTCACTTTGAATCTGGATCTTTTGAGGTGGCAAGATATACCTTTAACCTGGTGGCAGCCAATGTAAAGGGCGTGGAAGAAGGATGCTTGCTCTCTTTGCCTTCTCTCTCTCTCTCTCTCTCTCTCTCTCTCTCTCTCTCTCTCTCTCTCTCTCCCTGGCAAGTCCATTCCTTCACAAAGAAATAGGCTCTAATACTGAAGATGAGCTGGGACACCCAGCCTTGTGGATTGAACTACTACCGGATTCTCGTACCTTCTATGGGTGGACAGCCATTGTTGAGCTAGCTGGATCACAGCCTGTAAGCCGCTCTAATAAATCCCCTTAAATTCTGGTCCTCTGCAGCAGCAGTTCTCAACCTGTGGGTCGTGACCCCTTTGGGGGCTGCATGTCAGATATTTACATTACAATTCATAACAGTAGCAAAATTACAGCTATGAAGCAGCAACAAAATAATTTTATAGTTGGGGGTCATCACAACATGAGGGACTGTATTAGCATTGAAGCATTAGGAGGGTTAAGAACCACTGCTCTAGAGAACTCTGACTAACATAAGGGAGGGAAGGATTGATTTGGCTTACACTTCCAGATCACAGTCCATCACTGAAGGATGTCAGGACAGGAGCTCAAGCAGGAACCTGGAGGCAGGCAGGGACTCAAGCGGAGGCCATGGAGGGATACTGCTTACTGGCTTGCTCCCCATGGCTTGCTCAGCCTGCTTTCTTATAGCACCCAGAACTGCCAGCCCAGGGCTGGCACCACCCACAGTGGGCTGGGCCCTCCCACATCAATCACTAATCAAGAAAATGTCCCCCCAGACTTACCCACAGGGCAATCTAGTGGAGCAGTTCCTCGGCTGAGGGTCCCTCTTCCCAGGGGACTCTGGCCTGTGTCAAGTTGACAAAAACCAACCAGCCCAGGGCATTCGTCTCTTTCAACAGCCTTGTCACCTCCCAGCAGCACCACTGAGGCCACCAGATTGCAGCATAAATTTCCAGGGAGGTTCCAGAGGTGTGCCACCGAATCCAGCTCCTTACGCGGGTGCTAAGGATCCAAACTCAAGTCTTCAGGCATACCCAGAAAGCACTTTCTTTTCTTTCTACCACCTTGCCACACAAGCTTTTGTCCACAGTTCTGGCTTATTTTCTTGGAGTCAGTTCCTGAGGAGGAAATTACAGGAACATAGCTTATCCGTGTCCTTAACACTCACCACTGATACTGGTACCAAACTGCAACCCTCTAAATCAGTCTGTTATCTAGAGATTCCTGGGGCTCCCAACACACTCCATACCACTCCACTGCTACTGATACTGATGCATACCACTCCACTGCTACTGATCCTCTGGGCTGCACCTTAGCAGAGGCCCCTAGGCAGACGGCAGGAGACCCAGGGGACTGAGATAGACCACTGACTAGCCCTGCCACTTCTCCTCCGGGAATCTAGCTGTCTCGTTTGCAGCAGGGCAGGTTGGGTGATGACTTCAAAGCTTTCTTCTACCAAGAAAATTCTAGCAGCTCCTCTTGGAGGCTGGCACCTAGAGGAGAAGCCAGGGAAATCATGGACAACCCGTGCCAGATGACGGCACGTGGATTCAGTCAGCCATGTTTGCAAATTCAGCCATAATCAGAAGCGTGTTACCACCCTCCTCTCTGTGTGAACGTGGCATTCATTGTATCTGTGTGTTTGTTAAGGTGCGTGCAAGCCTTCGTCTAGGTGGACAGACTCAAGGAAGTACTCGGTCTGACTTAGCAGAAGCAACTCCATTAACGCGTAGTCAGAGGAAACAATAGGTGGTCTGTGGCCAGCGATTTGGCAGGGTCCAGCTACAATATTGCCACCACCATGTCAGCGCTTTGAGAGGTGTGAGCCCTGTCTGCCGTAGGCAGCGACTACTCACGGGCATTCCTCCCGTCTAGTCAGAGCTTCTAAGCAAGGCGCTGAAACTATTCCAGGCCATTCCCTCTCCACGGCACTCTTGGAAGTTTGACGCTTGCTCATTCAATCTTCTGTTCATTCATGCGTTCATTCATTCATTCAGTCAGTCACTCAGTCAACAAACATTTGCCAGGAAGTTGCGCGAGTCTTTGTGAAGCCTGCTAGGAGATGGGCATAATGAGAGTCACAAAAACCCAAGCTCTGCCTCAAAGAGGCTATGAGATGGGAGAGAGCGCTCACCTTCCCTTCTGGAGCACCGTCCGTCCCCTGTGTGTGTATGTGGTGGCCATGAGGGACCATTAATACTCAATCTAGGACTGTTATCAACAGTGAAATGCACTACATACTGAAGTGTGGCACAGAACCTGGTCCAGAAGAGATGAGATGTGTGCATCCCATCACCCTGGCCTAGAAACACAGCTCAATGAGCAGGCCATTGACGGTGGTGGGGCGGGGGTGGGGGTGGGGGGTGGGGTGGGGTGGGATGGGGTGGTGAGAGGGGGGTGCATCCCAGACTAGCTGTGGTTCTTACAGAGTGCTGTGCAAGAGGCTGAATAAAAACCAACCACCCCGGTTTCCCCAGATGCAGGAAGGGGCTTGTGGGAAGAGTGTTGGGAGACAGGTGAAGGTTCACAAGCCCCCGGCTGCAGCCAAATGCTTACTTCAGTCTGCAGGGATCCGGGGGACGGGTTTTTATTTAAACACACATGCCAACAGCCTGCAGCGTGCGCCCAGGCAAGGGAAAGGGGCCAGCGGGAGGGATGCGTTCGATGCGCGAGGAGGAGCCGAGGCTGTGAGAGGAAGTTAAAGCTGCTTCCTTTCGGATTAGGACGAGATGAGATCTACTTCTCCCCAAATCTAGACTCCCAGGCCAAGTTGGGCCTGAGGAGGATTTCTGCATTTGGAAGACAATCTGGTTTGGTGGGGCCAGGCTTTGGGGTGGGCTGTCTCAGTTTGTCTCCTCTGTGCCATTTGCTGAGCTCCCAAGGCCAGGCAAGGCCAGAAACCTAGGAAGATCTCTACCCTACCCCAGTTAGGATGAAATATGGAGCGGGTGGGGCTCTGTGACAGGCTGGTGTGAGCCTTGAAGAATGCACACTGAAAGGACACTTGGGTGTCCAACCCATGGCAACCACAGATACATCTGGTCAATCCTGCCAGTGGAAAGCTGGTCAGTGTGTCTCTAACTCCATTCTCCTTTGAACCCCCTAATTCTCACCTTTGACTCTCTCCAGAGGATTATACAGTGTCAAAGGGAACAGTTCTCTGGCCAATCATGCTCTTTTCTCAGGCACCATCGGTAGGCGCAGTCACAGATCTAATAAAAACGATCTCGGTGGCTCCTCTGTCCCAGGGCGCCCCCTAGGGTGTCACTGCAGTCCACTCAACCCCCTTAGCAACAGCATGAAGTAACTGCCTCAGGAGGCATCCAGAGGGCAGGAGACTTGCGGGGGGGGGGGGGGGGGGCAGCTCCAGAGTGGTAGAGTAGGGGTGACTGAGTCTTCCGTTATTTCACACCTTTCAGGGGTAAGAATGCCTTAGCAAAACCTACACAGGAACACGCCCCTCCCCTCCACACTCAGGCCTCCTGGTTGCAGACACAAAGACATCTGTATCCCAGGCAGGAGACACACAGCATCCCAGACCCTCAGTGCTAATCTTCAGGGAGGGTAAATATCTTCTGTTTTCCTTCCTTCCTTTTTTGAGACAAGGTCTTCCTTTGTCATCTGAGCTGAACTCGAACTCAGCAATTTTCCCAGGTCAGCCTCCAAGTACTGGATTACAGGTGTGTGCCGTCACATGCTACATGGCTTATTCTTCTGTACTGTCATGTTGCGTGCACGTATATGGCTCACGGTGGGTAGAAATTTCTGTGCCTGTGTGCAAACGGAGTCCAGAGGCCAACCACAGACTGTTGCTCCTCAGGCAGGGTCTCTCCTTGGCCTGGAGCTCACTCATTGGGTTGGACTGACTAGTCACTGAGCCCCTGGGACCCTCCCATCTCTGCCTCCCTAGGGCTGGGATTGTAAATGTGTGCCACCATGCTTTTTTACATAGAATTTGGGGAATCGAACTTAGATCTTCGTGCTTGCCAAGCAGGCTCTTCACCTACTGAGCCATCTCTCCAGCCGCAGTACATCTTATTCTTTTAACCACACACAGGTCATCGTTCTTCACTGCTGGCACCTGAGAGCTAGTATGGGCGCAAGATAATGAGATGTGTATTAACAGCCTGGGGTGTGCTTTGCTGAGAGGTGTCCTGGTGGGTTAAGAATGAGCCTTTGGGTCCATCCCACATCTCCTGCACCCATTGGCAGGATACCTATCACATGTCCACATTCAGTGAGCTGGCCCTGGCTCAGCACTCAGTCGAAGACCCTTGAGGGGGGAGACCATTATCTCTTTCTCAATTTTGGCCCACAGGACTGGGCCAGAGGCCATCCATGCTTGTCCCTGGATGGGAGCGGGGTTTATGTGAAGACCCAGCCTTGGTACAGGACAGTTGGGATCCAGGGGCAAGCTGCCAGCGGTATCGAACCTCTTGACCTCACAGTGGCTGTGTAGCCCCCCCTCCCCTCTCTGCTGCCGCTGCCACCTCCAGCCATGCACATGGCCTCCATTGCAGGCTCATTCAGGCTGAGCAGACCTTCTGCCCTGACACCCACTCCCTGTCGGCCACGAGGACTCATTCCCTCTTCTCCACGCCTCACTGTGTTCCCCTTCAGTACTGTTCCCCTTCGGTACTGTTCCCCTTCAATACTGTTCCCCTTCAGTACTGATCCCCTTCAGTACTGATCCCCTTCAGTACTGTTCCCCTTCAGTACTGATCCCCTTCAGTACTGATCCCCTTCAGTACTGATCCCCTTCAGTACTGTTCCCCTTCGGTACTGATCCCCTTCGGTACTGATCCCCTTCAGTACTGTCCCTCTGTGTTTAGGGAGCTGCTCCGTGCTCGTCCTCAAGCGTCAGCTCTCAAATGAGTGCATACCTAGGGTAGCTGCACAGAGGTTTATTCTGTCTTCAGTTAGAATTCCTTGTTCTCTCCAAGTGCCTCTGCACCACCTGATGCAGGAAATTCAATAACAAGCCTCTCTCTCTCTCTCTCTCTCTCTCTCTCTCTCCTCTTCTCTCTCTCTCTCTCTCTCTCTCTCTCTCTCTCTCTCTCTCCTCTCTCTTCTCTCTCTCTCTGGTTTTTTGATTTTTTCTCATACAGCCCTAGATGTCCTGGAACTCGCTTTGTAGACCAGGCTGGCCTTGAACTCACAGAGATCTGAGTGCTGGGATTAAAGGCACGCACCACCTCACCCGCTAATCTTTGTCTTTTGAAAGGCCTCTTCCAGAAGGTCGCAATTTCTCCATGGAGAAACCCTGAGAGGCAGGGTTCTGGCTTCCCCAGGCCTGTGTTCCTTTCTTTGTCTCCCAGGGAGGAAACAGAACAAGAGATGTGATGCTTACTCTAGACACACAGCTAGACGGTGGGCAAACCATGGGCTGGGGCCACGTGGAGCCTCAGCTCCTGCATGAGCCAAGGGCAAGCTGGAGACTGTTGTGCCCCTGACATGATCCCTCAGGTGGCCTCCCCTCCATGGCCAATCACTTGTGCCGAGGGATGTGGGCTGGGCCTGGGGGGGACCCTGCTGCCGGACAGCTCATCCCAACTGCCTGCAGCCCCACCAGCCAGCTGCCCTCCGCCGCCTGCAGATTCCAAGCTTTTCTGCGAACTGGCACCTAATCACCACCATCTGTGCGCAGAGCGAGTCTTGGCTACCTCGTGACGCCTCTCCACTTGCAAGTTTTCAAAGTGATGCCGGGTTCTTGGTGCTCGCAAAAATGTCAGCTTCTGACACATCGAATCGAAACTGAAAATAGGGAAAGGTTTCGGGTAAACCGAGAGGAGCGGGGGTTGGGTTTTCCTCTTTGCTTGAAGGGAGGTGTGTTCTCGTCTAGTCTTCTCTAAAATGCGAAGGGCGCCGTCTCTCTCCTCTGGGCGTCTGAATGGGAATTTCCATCTTCGACCCTGTTGCTGTCCAGGGCCTCCATCGCTCATCGGGGCTGTGGCTGAAGTTGGGAGATGTGGAATGCTTTCTCCCCTAGGTGGTCACAGTTGTAGAGAAGGCATGGATAGCTGGTGACAGTCTGTGTCGGGGATAATATCTGTCCTGCTGTGCTCTCATTTCAACCCAAGGGGGTGGTGGAGAGAGAGAGGCCACTGAGTACCTGTCAGGGGATGCCGGGGCTGGGACTTGACTCAAACGTTCTGTCATCTGCATGCAGGACATGGGTGACATGGGTGCAGGGCCTATCACAGGAGCTGTGTGCCCAGGGGAAAGCAAAAGAGGCTGAGAGAGAGTTTGGAGCAGGGGGGTGTCATGGGGCCCAGTTGCTTTGGAAGATTGTTGTGCCTATGTCAGGTACTCACATAGACCAGGGCTCAGGTGCACAGATCTGTGTGCTGACTTATGGAAATGTAAACTGAAGGCATCCCAACCAGGGGACAAAGGCTTACTTAGGTAAATGCTGCTGGATGCAGTGGCCATGGCCAACCTGAACACAAGAAATCAATCCCAGATCTACACTGACCTGCTTTTCCCTTCACACACTGGGCTTGGGGGACCCTGAGGCTTCACGGAAACTCAGCTCTAGGCCTGGAATCCTCCTTGAAAGGCAACTCAAAGGTTCTAGAAGGCCCTTGAGGCACACCCCAGGGCAGCCAGGCTCAAAAGGCACAGCGTCCTTCCCCAGGGAAACTTTTCTCCTTTCTGTGAGTGGATTAGCCGCCCGACCATAAGGCGAGATCCTTGGGGACAGGCATACCAACTCACATCTAGTCTCTAGCCCCTTCCCTGGCCAGCGCAAAAGGGGACACTCAGTGTTCAGTGAAAGACAACTTAGCCAGCCAGTGTGATGTGAGGTCCCTCAGGGACACAATGCTGCTCAGTGAAGCTAGGACTCACTGGGACGTCTGTACTCTGCCAGCCCAGAACGGTACCTGTGGCTCTATCTTCTTCATCCAGAGGGGACACAAAGCAGGCACTGTGCTGCAGACTACACGCCGGTCGCTGACTATATTCCCACAACCCACTAGGTGTCTGGTACTGACTAGATGGGTGTCTGATCTGTGACATGGTGAGCCTGCTGCAGATCTTCCCGCTTCTACCATGCCTACTGAATGGCAGGACATTTTCACCTACTATCACCGTAATGACCACTAACAACACCACTATCACCCTTAATCCCTCCCTGAGTCCCACAGGTACCACGCCCTGTTTCCATGGTTACCCCCACCATTAACACCTCTATTGCTGTCACCATAGCACCATCATCCATACCCCACTGCCTCTAGTCTCACTGTGTGCTGACCCCACCAACACTGCCCGTGCTTGGCATCTTGGCTGCTGCCTCTGCTGCATCTACTGCACCCACTGTGCTTGCTGCTGCATCTACTGGCTTTGCTGCTTCTGCTGCATCTGGTGCATCTGCTGCCTCTGCTGCCTCTACTGTGGCTGCCCTCGCCATTTCAGTAGCTGAGCATTCTCTCAAAGGCCATGGGTTAAAGGATGCTTCCCGGAGCCTAGTGCGAGGCCTTTAGGTCAAGGAATGCCCTTGAAGGGGATCTGAGGGCCTGTCTTTTGCTTCCTGTCTGTAAGGGGGATACTTTTTCTTTGCCACACTCCAGCAGGGGTGTGCTGTCTCCTCACAGGCCCACAAGCAGTAGAGGCCAAACTCCAAGTTGTGAGCTGCTGGCCTCTGGTATTTGCTAGAGTGATAAGAAGTTGATGGGTACCGATAGCCGCTGCTGTACTGCTGGGAAAGCCAGGAGAGGAAGGATGTGTAAAAATCCTCAAGAAGGTAGACGGATACAGACAAAGAAGACGTGTTCACTGTGGGTGTCAAGTACACTCACTGTGCAACACATCTGAGACACACGCTATGCTATTGAGTCATGGGAAAATATTCTAATAGTCTTAGTCGATGCTGGTGCTGAAAACCTAAGCCTTCTTATGGTCCCTTCAATGGCAAAAGACAAATCTTTAAGAAGGCCCTTGAGGGCTCGGGAGGTGGTTCCATGAATGGGGTTTCTG
Source organism: Peromyscus eremicus (assembly GCF_949786415.1). Taxonomy (NCBI): domain Eukaryota; kingdom Metazoa; phylum Chordata; class Mammalia; order Rodentia; family Cricetidae; genus Peromyscus; species Peromyscus eremicus. The sequence goes on along the minus strand of NC_081430.1, from coordinate 53,790,906 downwards.
CCACACAAGCTTGAGGACCCAAGTTCATGTCCCCAGAACCCACAGACAAAGCAGGGTCTTGAAACACACATTTGTAACACTGGCACTTGGGGCAGAGACAGGCAGGTCCTGGGAACTCACTGTCCAGCCACTATAGACGAGGTAGTGAGCTCCAAGGTTAGTGAGAGACCCTGCCTCAAAAGAGCAGACAAGTACACACACACACACACACACACACACACACACACACACACATACACACTGCCCTTGAATCAGTAATCTCCACTTCTGGAACTAAATCAGGAGTCAAGGATGTGTCAGCTGAGTGTGCTAGTTCTCACCTATTCCCAGCACCCTAGAGGCTTAGGCAGGAGGGTTGTGAGTTTGAGGCTAGCCTGGAACACATAAGGAGATCTTATGTCTTCAAAAACTGTCAATGAAAACTGAGGCAGTGAGAAAACAACACATCCCTAAAGCATGGTGAGCATAAATATGAACACAGAAGAGAGAGTCAAAGGTCTGTTTCTCAGGGAATGATTGCCCGGACTATCATTTTTCTACTGGTAGGAATATTACACAGCTTTGAACAATTATGGTAATAAGGAGCTTCACCACAAGGAAAAAATTACGATGAATGGTTAAGAAAAAAACAAGTTATGACACAAATAGTATTTATATTGTGCTTAGAGTATTGTAAGACGTGTGGTCACAGGCGCGTGCTAGAACAAAGCGTACAAAAGCGATAATAATTGTCGGACAATTTGGACAGTCAGACTAAGGGGTTTCTAATGTGACTGTCACGTTGCTTCATCAATACAAATGAAAAAGCAAACATCCCAACAGTCAGTTGATGGCTTCCCCCCTCGACGATAATATAGCAGCGTCTATTTAAGGGATTTCTCTTTCAAAACCCTACTTAGCACCACGACAAAGCGCGTCTAAACTTCTAGTTCATTTCGAATGAGCCCCCTTGTAATAGGTTTATTCCCATTCACGACGTGTGTAATTTGTGCACTTTAGGTGATTGATTATACAGGAATTCAGGGGCTTTTAATAATTTCCTGACGGGTTTTTGAAGCAGACAATACGCTTTTCCTATTTCCTAAACAATCTGGATCACGGAAAATATCCAAAGCAGCTCTGCCCGGGCCGTCCTTTCTTCCCTTAATTTCTCATGCGTTTTTGTTGTCCTCTCCGTACTCCTGCGAGGAGGAATTCTGCTTTTGAAGCTGCCTGTCCTTGCAGACAAGAAATTATAGTCATCTTACCCTAATGTGCCGCTGGGTAAGAAAGGGACTTATTATCCTCCAAGAATCCACACACAAAGGCTTCCTCCCAGCAGGCAGACTCCATCTCTGTGGGGCAGGTAAACATCAAAGCTGACCCACAGGCTCGGGAGCGCGGGGAAATGGGTGTTTATGTGGCCACCAACACCAGCAAGTGTGCCGATTCCTGTGTGGTGGGGTCTAACCTCCAGGTTGTCATTCAGCCATAGCATTTCATACCTAGGGGAAACTGAGGCCCAGCAAGAGGCCATGGCTTTCTCAAGACCACCTTGCCATCCTATCACTGAGCTAACACACCTTTATTCAAAACTGGGGCCGAGCCAGCTCAGCACACCTGTAGTCCCAGCAGTCAGGACGCTGAGGCAGGAGGATCCCAAATTTAAGGACATCCTGTCTACATTACCAAGACTATTCCACACCCCGAAAACAAATAAATATAGGGCCGAGTCTTCTGACAAGGGATTTTGCTTTACTTGGTTAGTTTACTTATAATGCACAGAGGCCAGAAGACAACGTGGCAGACATGAAGAGGAGTGGTAAACGCTGATAAAGCTGTCTAATTGTTTTAGGTTGTTCTTCTTAAGGAAAAAAATAATAATAAAACCCAAACAAACAAACCCAAAATCTACTTAGTTATATATCTAACCCTTATTACACAAACAAACCCAAAATCTACTTAGTTATATATCTAACCCTTATTACAAAAGAAAATGAAATTTAAAACAAGCAAATCCAATCCACCACCAGACTCAGTCATTTCACACTTAAAACAATCTGACCACAAAAGATGGAATCGGCAAGTTGAAAAGCAGAGCTATCATTTAAACTCAGCCCAAGATTGTTCTTAAGTCACATCGATTGCCCTCCTCCAGAGTCAACACAGAAGCCACAGGGGAGAGGCCACGGTGGCACAGACCTGTAATCTCAGGACTGAAGAAGCTGAGGCAACAGGGTTGCCTGGGCTACCTAGCAAGGCTCTGTATCAATAAGCAAAAACAATTTTTAAAAAAATGAGCGGAAACAGATTCATGTGCTATGCAGATGAGGCATGAGCTGAGTGGTGGCTGGACACTGTGCCTTGGAGCACTGGTGGTTTTTGTTTCAGGAACAGTTTCTATTTAGAAATGGAGTATTTGGGTAAGCCACTGAAGACATGAAGAGAGACTGAGGAAGACAAACCCTGATGAACAGTGATACTGACCTTGGACCTAGGAAGAGGAAGAAGAAGGAAGTTCCCAGCTCGACCCTCCCAACTAGGCTAGGCTGCAGCAGCCAGCTTCCCAGCACTGTGCAGGCACAGCAGGGGTGGGGGGTGACGCTACTTCCTAGTGATGGGCCCAAGGGAGAAGTGTTCCAACCCACCAACGATTCTGTACCAGCAATACAGCTGTCGGTATACAATGCCCACTCTATCACTGGGCTCCCATTGTGTCCTAGTTTTCTGTTGCTGTGATAAAATATCCCAAGAGAAGCAAAGGGAAAAAAAGAGCTTAGAGCCTGTTATCTCGGGAACTCAAGGCAGGAACTTGAAGCAGCTAGTCACATCCACGGTCAAAAGCAGAGAAAGAATGAATGCATCCATGCTTACTCATCTTCAGCCCCCTTCTGCATTTATACATCCAGGACCCAAACCTAGAGAATGCTGCCACCCATAATGGACAGAGAGTCACACATCCATCACTAAAACCACAGCACTCCCCCATGGACATGCCCACAGGCCAAGCTGATCTAGACAGTCCCTCATGGAGACTCACTTCCCAGGTGATTCTAGGCTGGGTCAAGGTGACCATCAACACTAACAGTCACACATTGTATCAGCCACTTGTGCCTCACTGTCACCCAAACACTTGACCGACGCAGCTGGTGTGAGATCAGGGTTGCTGAGGGTTTCTGTTCATCATGGTGAGCATGGGATAGCAGAACTGACCTGTTTGTGGCAGCCAGAACTTGTGGCAGCTGTTCACATGGACCAGGAATGAGAGAAATTGGGACTGGAACTACAGTGAATATGTAACCATCATATAACCTGGAGACCTGCGTCTACCAGCCTCATCTCCTAAACATTTCACAAAATAGTGCCATTGGGTGAGAAACAAGCGTTCAAAACGTGAGTTCATGGTGGACATTTTCAGATCCAAACCCCGACACCTATCAGGCTCTCTACCGGAGGTGCATTGTGCCGTCTGTATTCTTCACGGTCACCCGAGAGCATGAGCATAGCCAGTCCAATGTCCTGACACAAACACTCAGTCTCACAGGATCCTGGACTCTGTGAGAAACCTGCTTATGGCTGTGTCTCCAAGCTGTTCCTGTGGTCACACTCAATACTTTTTGTTGCAGCTCCTCTGCGGCTGGTCCTAAGTGTGAAGCAAAGTTCTGGAGAGAGTCTAACCTCCACCGGACCTTCTGCAAGGGTAATTAACACATTAGACTTCAATGGTTGTGGTGAGGTTGGAATGTTGCAGGTCCACAGCCTAATTGAAATTTATCTTTAGCATTCCTTAGTAAGCATTCCTTACCTACCTCCATGTCTGGCCTACCATCCTGTGACTAACAGGTAAAACCTTTTAGAACATAGTAATTTTTAACCCCCCAGAGCTGAAGACCAAACCAAGACCAAACCTTGTGCTTGCTAGGTAAATGTTCTACCACTAAGCTAAATCCCCAACCTCTGCAATGTATTGACTTAACAGACCAATTGAAAGACTAAGAACATCATCAGACAACATCTGAGGCCTACAGCAGAGACTTCCCACTGTACTGTAACCACCTACCTGACATTTCCACCCATGGATTTGAATGACTTCTTGCTTTATGGCTCTCCTTGGATTAACATTCCAAAGTGCACAGTCCCTGAGGCAGCTTACCAGCCTCTAGTCCAATCCTGCTGGGGAATTCCAAAAGTTAAACCTGAAAATTTCGAGGAGAAAGACTGAATTCACAATTATCCAATTAAAGCAAGCTTTATTGAACACTGGCTGGGTCCATACCCAGAATTCCCAGAGAAATGGCACTGAATTAAGTCAAGTGTCTATAAAGGCCAAAAACCCACAAGGCTAAGTAAGGTATTTCCTGCCTCCATCCAATCAGGAGCAAACATATATCCTGACGTACTTCCTGTCTATGTATCTCTTCCTATGTGTGATCAGTACATTCTGTGCAGTTGGGGTAACCTACCTTGTTTATTGACGTGAACACACATGACTTGTTATCTTATAAGAACAACAGCCCCCAGTATTCCAGGAAGTTATCTGTCCCTGGGTTAGTGGGGCTTACCGGTTAACTTTATCACTTACACTACAAAATACCATCAGGCGGTTACCGCACTGGAACATGGAATTTGGAGTCAACTGAATCTATGTTCTACAGCCCCGGTCGCTTACATTTGGCTCCAGAATGAAGGTCATGTCAACAAAAACAGGTTTCTCAAGTGTGTCTCACCCTGCACAGTAGCTTCCCAGATCAGTCAGGGCAATGGCCGCCTTCCTCAGGCTCTGGCCTGATACCCACAGCCAGCCAGGCCAGCACTCAGCAGCAGCAGAAGTGTTGGTTTTCAGCGGGGCCCACTCCATCTCTCTCTGCACAGAGTCCATTAAGTGTGGCCTCTCGGCTAGCACGGTACCTGAAGGTTAAACTCCTCAGAGGTAGCTGTTTATTTTGAGATAGCCGCTGGGTAGGCTATTATCACACGCTGAAGCGCTTCCTTAAGGCGAAGGTCACCGGAAGCTCCCACTGCAGCGCCTCTCCACACAATACCACTGGAAGCACTGCTGTGGTGAGGGGAGAAAGGAGCCTTTTATGGAGTGGAGGAGGAATTTGCTAAAAGAGGGAGTGTGAACACCGTAGAAAGCATTTTCGTTGAAAGCAGTGGACAGGCGCATTCCCCAGTCGGTGGAAATAGATTACATCAAGCTCCTTTTTTCTGGGGGTTTTGAATGACAATGAAACACCTACGGGGCACAACAGATGGGCCTTGAACGTGGGACCCCACAGCCCAAGGTGACCCTTGCTGTATAGTGCTCCCCCATGTTGTTATTTTACTGAGTGCCTTAGTCAGGGGAAGGACTTTGTGCCCTCACACGAGTGGTGCTGGAGTGGAGCTGGAAGCAGGCCGTGGGGCCTCTCGTGGTCTGGACAGCGGAGGTTTGATGACAGGCACAAGGACACAATTTTTGTCCCTTCCCAATGGTGCTGAGTCTCTCTCTCTCTCTCTCTCTCTTTCTCTCTCTCTCTCTCTCTCTCTCTCTCTCTGTGCACATGGGTAAGTGTTGTGGAGACAGAAGTTGACATCAGGTGTCATTCCTCAGGAGTCGTTTGCCTTGTTTTTGAGACAGGGTCTCTCACTGGCCTAGAGCTTTCCAAGGAGTCTGGGCTGGCTGGCCAGCAAGCCCTGTAGTATTGCCTCTACCTTTGTATCCCTGGGATTACAAGCATGCACCACCACACACACTTTAGGAACAAACAAAACAACAACAACAACAACAACCGGCATCTGGGGCTCAAACTCAGGTTCTCCCACCTACAAGGCAAACAGTTTACTGGCTGAACATCCCCCAGTCCCACCGAATCTGGTGTTAACAAAAATGACTGTTTTGAACTGGATCATGCTAGAGGAGCCATCATCCAAGTGTTTAGGCATGCCCATTCCTATGGAAGTCCGTTTTATCCAGAGTGCAATGGCCCTGGTCCCAGCTGAGGCTCTCTATTCGCACAAGCCCACACTCAGCCAGAGTAACTGGCTCAAAGCAGGTATAATTGTGTGGTCGTCAAAGGGCATGTCCTGTGCCTAGGCACAAAAAAAAAAAAAAATTAAAAAAAAAAAAGGGAAGTGCTGTGGGATGTTCTGTATGTCACATGTGTTGCTGATTGTTCAATAAATAAATCACTGATTGGCCAGTGGCTAGGCAGGAAGTATAGGCGGGACTAACAAAGAGGAGAAAAGAAAGAACAGGAAGGCAGGGAGACACTGCCAGCCGCCACGATGACAAACAGCATGTGAAGATGCCGGTAAGCCACGAGCCATGTGGCAAGGTATAGATTAATAGAAATGGATTAATTTAAGCTGTAAGAACAGTTAGCAAGAAGCCTGCCACGGCCATACAGTTTGTAACCAATATAAGTCTCTGTGTTTACTTGGTTGGGTCTGAGCAGCTGTGGGATTGGCAGGTGAGAGAGATTTGTCCTGACTGTGGGCCAGTCAGGAAAACTCTAGCTACAGTCAAGGGACAAGAGGACTCCCAGGGCTCTCTGGCCAACCAGCCCAACTTACTAGTGAGCTGAAGACTAATGATCTAACCCAAAATATAAACAACAAACAAACAAAATGTGGGGGTGCTGGAGAGAGGCCTCAGCAGTCAAGAGCTTGTGCTACTCTTGCAGAGGACCAGAGGTTTAGTTCCAAGCACCCCCACTGGGTGGCCCACAGCTACCTAAACTTTAGCATCAAGAGATCCAATACCCCTGGTCTCCTGGGGCACCTGCTCTCACATGCACATTATCACATACATATACATAATTAAAGACAAGTCTTTTGTGTGTATTTTGTTTTGTTTTTTTGAGGCAAGTTCTCACTATGTAGTCTCAGCTGGCTTGGAACTCACTATGTAAACCAGGCTGGCCTCGAACCCATAGAGATCTACTTGCCTCTGCCTCCTAGTGCTGGGATTAAAGGCGTGGGCCACAATGCCTCACTAGATAAATCCTTCTGTTTAAAAGGAGCGGGGGTGTGGGGGTGGGGGGGTGGACAGTACCTGAGGATGACATCCAAGATTTACCTTGGCCCCTGACCTCAACACACACACATTACACACACACACACACACACACACACACCCTACAGATGGTAGGGACAGGGACTGTACAGGTCTACATGGCAGATGCTTTGGGGCTCTTTCTCAGCTCTCTAGCCCACCCTCATTCTTGGGAGTACTCTTTTTTGTAAAATCGTCTCTATTTCTACTTCTAACCACATGTCCCACAGGTATGATCATTTGCCCTGGGCCAACAAGATCCTGGGATTGGGTGGCTTCTGAACTCAGATCCTTGGCTCTGCTCTCCTCAGCACGCTTTGCCTCACAATCTGGGCTTTCTTACTTTCTCTGCCCTCTGTAGCTAACTTAAAAGCCGTGAACTTTTCTCCATTTCCTCTTTTCTTGGGGACTGCTAGGATTTTCAGCTGTTCCAAACTGCTGTTGTTCTTCAACTCCAAAACAACTCTAAAAAATTCTCCTCAAGCTTTCAAGTCCCTTTTCAAAAATCTTTTATTAATGAGAACAAGAACCTAAACAGGGACACACACACGCACACACACATGCACACACACACACACACTACACTACACTCTCTTTATATGAGAAGAGAAAAGTAGACATTAATGTCATACCAAGTTAATTAGATAGTACAAAGGTATCCTGTCTCAGATCCCACCCAACAGTAACAAGGGTCTGAAATCTCTGTGTTTGTGTATGCATCCATGAGTGTAATGCCTGTGGAGGTCAGTAGAGGGCATCAGATCACATGGAGCTAGAGTTTCAGATGATTGTGAGCTGCCATGCAATGCTGGCTATCGAACGCAGGTCTTCTGGAAGAGAAGCCAGTGCTCTTAACCACTGAGCCATCTCCATTTTGTCTTTTTGTTTAGTTTGGTTTGGTTTTTTACATTTATTTATTTACTGTTGAGGAAAGGATACTGAATAGAGGTCAGAGAACAGTGTATAGAAATTGGTTCTCTCCATGTGAATCCCGGGATTGAACTCAGGACAAGCAGACTTGGTTACAAGTGCCTTAACTTTCTGAGCCTGCTGGCTGGCCCAGAATTTTTAGAATTGTAGATTTAACTTGAAGCATCTACAGAGGTCAGTAAGCCAGTACGCACCCATGGTATGGGGAGACAGACCTCAATGGGGTAGAAGATATTAGAACATATATGATATGAAAGGCAGGTGCAATAATGGGAGTTAAAGTTTCAGTCAGAGATGAGGATCTGTGAGTTCGAGGCCAGCCTGATCTACAGAGAGAGTTCCAGGACAGCCAGGGCTACCTACACAGAAAAACCGTGTCTCAAAAAAACAAAACAAAACAAAAACAAACGAAAAGATGAAAAAGAGAAGAAAAGAAGAACTGAAGATTTTAGATATATCCTTTATGGAAACCCATAACTTTATAAGCTAATTTTAAAATATACTTTAAATAAATAAACTACAATTTTTAAAGGCATTTGAACAGAGGCATCTTGCATGGATGGACAAGACTGCTCCCAGAAGACACAGCATAAATAACTCAGGCTACTGCCACTGCTCTTAGTTTCACACCATAACTGGACAGTCAGACCCCACTGCTGAAGACACCACACACTTCGGTTGCAGGACAGAGATAACCCGGCACTAACCTGGAAGCTACCTCCCTGTTGGCTAGCTAATGCAGACTGCTGGGGAAGAAAAGACATGCATGGTCTTATCCAGTTCTGTAGCCTGCAGGCTACGATTCCATTCCAACCTGCCAGGAAAGATGTGCCTACTGATGCAATAGTGTTGTGATGGCTATTTGGGTGCAACCAATGTAATACGACTGGATTTGGGGTCTACTCCAGAGAGGGAATTGAGAAGGGAATTAATGCCTGGAATGAAAAACCTCATCAAAAGCCCATGGCTGGGGGCATCATAGACCCTGGGGAGGGGGGTGGGACCTACTATTTTGCTAATGATTTAAATATTACGTTTACATGAGCAGATTAGTGTTGTTCTCCACCTTGGTCTGAGAAAACTTCCTTTTGTAGTGGTAGTAGTAATGCAGAGACACATAAATGGTTGAAGTGTTAAGACTAAAGGACTGTTGAATGCTCATCTCTAAGTGGAACATTTATATTAACTCTTCCCCACTCCAAGGCTCAGGGAGCATACAGAGTGACCTCCGTGTGAGTGGCTGCTACCACTTCAGCCCAGTTGCCGGTGTGAGCAGTAGCTGGCCGACCCACCGTGTGAGAGAGAAGTGCAGCTGAGGCCTGCTAACCTGCATTCAAGCGAGAGTAACAATACTTAAAAGCCATGGTTTGGGCTAAGGACTTGAGTTCAGATCCTCAGCACTTGAGTAAAAAGCCAGGCATGGCATCATACATTTGTAACCTCAGTGCTGAAGGGACAGCGACAAACAGATCCTGGAGCTCATCTGCCTGCAGACTAGCCTAATCAGCGGAGCTCCAGGTTCTGTGAGAGACCCCATCTAAGAGAGAAAAAAAAGTGAAGAGTGGTTGAGCAAGACATCGATCTCTGGGCTTTGAATATACTCACACTTGTGCATATATCCCTGCATGCACACCTGTGTTCACATATGCATACATCCACACTAGCAAGTGCTCATACCACACACACATACAACCTTGACTTTGAGATGGCTTGTTTGCATCAACTGCTTACCAATCCGTCTCCCTCCCAGCGGCCATTGCATCCTCAAGCACAAAGCCCCTTTACTCCTGAGAGGGATCCTAGCGTCCTTTCCCTTGCCACCTGACCGCCCTGCTTCTCGACACAAGCATTCTGCTCCAAACATCCCCACACTTCAGACTGGTTGCTGCCAGGGTATGTCTCCCCAAGCATTGCATTATCGGAATGTTCTCCCGGGGAGGGGAGAAAGCGGGAAGGCAAAGGCCTCTGAGGGAAGCCTTTGTCGGTGACAATGCCTTCAGAGAAGGCGTTCATATCCCCAGATCAAGCACTTAGCATGCATCCCGGTTGGGAACAGAGGTGTCCCTGAAGTTGCCCACTTCACTTTTCTCACTGTCAAAAGAAGAAACATCCAAAGTGCTTTGTGCGTGTGTTGAGCAGAGCGTGGCTCGCTGTGCGCTTTATCCTCATTACCCAGAGCTCTCTCTGGATCACAGGGAGACCTTGACTCTGCCTCCTGCTCTGGGCTCCTCCACCCACACGGTGTGGGCATTGTCCCCAGTGTGATTGACAGAAGCTTAGGAGTTACAAAGGGCCCTTCTCGAGGTAAATCAACACGCGTTCTGCTTCCATTCAAGGCTTCGAGCTCTTCGCTAACCTCTGATGGAGCTGATGGATCGTCTTTGCTTAGGAGGTCAGCAAAGGCTCAAAGGAAATTATTTTCTATGGGGACCTCCACTCATCTCAGTAAACGGTGTGGGACACCCCAGGAAGAGAGTGGTGATGGCTGAGCTGTGTGTGCTTTGATATGTGGAGTCTTGAGTGGCAGGTGTGAGGGGTATACAATGTAATTGATTTTATTTTTTGAATTTTACCTGGCTTGTGTGTATGGGGTGTGTGTGTGTGTTCATGCATACCCACTAAAGCCATAGCCCACATGTTGAAGTCGGAGGACAACTTGTAGGAGTAGGTTTTCTCCTGCCACATGAGTCCCAGGGGAATGGCATTTAGGTCACTGGGCTTGGCAGCAAGTACTTTCATACACACACACACACACACACACACACACACACACACACAGTGTGTGATTACTGACAAGCACATTG